>NC_050576.1:288421684-288727934 GCF_011100635.1 Trichosurus vulpecula | reverse complement strand
AAAGTTGAAAAGTAGAGGGGAGCAAAGGATACAAAATGTGAGAGCATGAAGATGGTAGTGGAGTCAAAACCAAGCAGAGTAGCTAGTGGCAAATAAAGATGTCATGCAACACATCCATTATTACATACCTAATTAGTTATTCTTTTATGGGTCTGTATGCTTTGTTTCATAAGAATGACCTGCATGGAGACTGAGGAAAAGAGACTGAGAAGGAATGATCAGACAGGCAGGAAGAGAAAGAGGAGGGAGCAGTTCATGAAAATCTAGAAATAAGGTAATATGAAGAAGATGAAGAAGATCAACAGTGTCAGAGGCTACAGAGAAGTCAAGAAGGAGGAAGATTAAGATAAGGCCATTAAATAAGATGACTGGTCACTGGTAATTTTGGATAAAGCAGTTTCAGTCAAAAGCGAAATTTCAGAGTTAAGAAAAGGATGAGGAAAGAAGTGGAAACTGATTATAGACAGCCTTCTCAAGGTGCTCAGCCACAAAAGTTACACTTGTTTTATGACCTAATAATATAAATATCAACTGAGGAATAAAAAGACTCTGAAGGTTGACCAAAAATGCTAGCCACTATCATGGAAAATATCAATCATGAAATCTAAATAGAAAAGAGATTCTCAGAGATGATGAAATCTTTCAGGTGTCCTTTTTTTAAGATGACAAAGGATTGATTGCATCAAGCACTGGACAAAGAAAGCCTCCTAAGCTTGATCCATGATCATCAAAAGAGTTTGGCCTATCCTTACTTGGAAAAACATAAGCATCTGAAAAATGCCACTTCTAAAAATATTAATAAAGTAGACCACTTCTATTCTCTGAGTTCCAGTGATATCATTTGTATAGGTTCTCTCTCAAATGACACAGACCAAGGTCTCTCTATAACTCAATAGTCTTCAAAAAGTTATTGTAGCTTGAAAAGTTTATCACTTTGTGGGCTACCAGGCCATAAACCTCTCAGAGCTAACTGGAATTAGGCAGGTCCTTGGTCAAGAAACAAAGTCATTCAGTGGACTCATGAGCCTTTCCATCCCTGTAGAATCTATCAGATCTCACAGCTTGCTGGTAGCACTTTCAAAAACCTAGGGTCGACTTCAGGCTACCATAATGAATCATCGAAGTAGGATTTTATTGGAGGATTCAAGACAGAGGCCCTTATGTTATAATCTGGATCCCAGGAAACTAAGGGGGAAAAAGACATGTAATTTTTTTAATTCTTTATGTCCTAGCAAAGGCATTAACCTAAGTTAGTTCTTTAGGTGGGACATAAAAAGTCATTTTCACCCCTTAAGGTCTAAAACTTTTTCCAAGCTACTGATTTTCCTTCTGCCACCGTGTTCAACTTAGATACACTGACAAAAATCCAAACTGTTGAAAGTAATTAAAATGAAATAGAGAGATACTTTAAGCTATTACAGATAATTTGCTAATCAGTTATATTACAATAAATATTATTTACTGAAGCAATTTTTCCCTCAATTCCATAATGTTAGGTTTGATGGGAACTGGAAGTAATGAAATTCATAGTTTTACCAAACTGCATCATTGACTTTATTATGAAATACAGATATGAGAAATCTCTTGCATAGACACTGTACTCATTGAAGTGATTATTCTACATTTCTTCAATCATTTCTTTTTGCTTAATTATGCTTAGGAAAAAACCCTTCTAATGGAAAAAACTTTTAACATTGTTAGAAATCTGAACCTCAAATGGACAGAAAATTTCCCCCAAAATTTGATATTTTATTCAAGTCAGCACCCAGAAACACTATGTATTAATACTCTAATCATATCTTTAAAAAAAAACATTAAGTGACTGAGGGGTCCTTAAGACAGGCAATAAATGATCTTTTCAGACTAATAAGCCTGGTACTGAGTCTATGGTCACAAATTTCAAACCAAGTTTTGCCTATAAAAGCAATTAAGTTTCTAGCCTAGTATTTATCTAGCCCTGCATAGAATTTTAATTTAGCTCTTGGACCTTTGTTCATAGTGTATCCCAAAATGCAAATTGGCATAATCAACTAAGTTTGCAGATAGATGCCATATTTTACCCCCCACCAAAGCCAAAGCAAATGTGTTAACAGTTATGAAACTGATCTCAATCTATAAATGAAATCTATAGGTAACACCACAAATAATGTTTACTTTTGAAATTACTGCTTAATACTATTTAAATGGAAATATACAATCACATGAAAAAAAATCATCTCTTCCTAGAATCAGTGAATTCCCTTTACATGATATATTCATTTTTAGATTCATTATATGAGGAAGCCTCCGAAGCTATGATGAATTTAAACATATCTTCAAAATATCTCTTTTTCAGAAACATGAATAAAAATGCTGCCAATTATACACTGCAGAAAGTAATAAGGAATATATATTCCAATGTATTGCATAATGAGGATACAGAGTAAAGCATACATTATGAGTAAATAACATTTAAGAAAATGAAGTCATCTTAGGTCTCTCTGCCTAACTAGCTCATAGATGAGAGATATTCTATGGAATTAATGGTTAAGAATCAAATAGGCATGGGAATCAATTCAGGAGAAAACAACCTACTTGGCTGTTATTATTAGTAGTCCAAATTGAATATATTAAAATCATGATTCAGGATCTTTGAATCAATAGTTACCTATGTTTTTTGCTCTCTGCCCTGTATTCAGTGTTTTAATGTGCTGTAGAGAAAATGTCCAAAGAGGGAGCAGGGAAAATATTAAAAAGAAACCCTTCTGTGAATCAGACCAAGATGTCATAGTAACTGCAGTGGGGGTGGCCCACCAAATATGTTCATTCAACAAAGAGCAATTATAAAAAGTTAATAGAATCATATATGCTTTCACTAGGACCAAACAAAATCCATAAAATCTTGCCTCTCTACCACTCTTTTAGTATCAATACTGTGAAAGACACACTGCACACACACACACACACACACACACACACACACATACACACGCACACTGTCCAGATACTAACACTAACAGTATTAGACAATAGGTGGTTGCAGAATCAGCCTTGTTTTTCTGTAATAGTTCTTAAGGCTCTTTCCATTTATATGGATTTCCTGAAAAAATATAAATCCTGAATAAGATGTCACATGTACCAGCTTATACTTTTTAAGGATAATTATAGATGAGACCAAAAACATTCAATCCTACAAATTTTTATGTTATAAATTTCATATTGCCATGTCAACTATCTTTTTCTCTTCTTAATTATATGAAGAGAGAATGGTAATAGAAAATTAGTGAATTATATATTCTTTTGGTCCAGGATAATTACCAAAAACGAAAAAAAATGGCCACCAGATGAGAGAGGGATGGATTGGAGGTGAATTTTGATATATAGATAGATAAATGATAGAAAGCTATTGATTAGGCACGGAGATAGATGTAAGTATAGATAGGGCTAGGTATAGACAGATATGGACATGGATATCAAAGGAAGAAGAGAGATGGGGGAAGGGTTAGGAGGGGAAAGAGAGATACATACTGCACCTGCTATTTCATTTCTTCAATTCGTTCTACCAATGCAAATCATCACCTTCTCTGGACTTCTATTCTTAAGAGTTATCTAGAGCAGCAGTCCTCAAAATGTCATCCTAGGATCCACGGGGTCCCTTAGACAGTTTAAAGGGGTCTTCCATGTCAAAATTATTTTTATACTAATAGTAAGAGATATTAATTTCTTTTTCCCATTTTAATTTATTTATTTAAATTATTTAATATATTTAGTTTTCAGCATTGATTTTCACAAGAGTTTGAATTACAAATTTTCTCCCCATTTCTACCCTCCCCCCACTGCAAGATGGCATATATTCTGGTTGCCCCGTTCCCCAGTCAGCCCTCCCTTCTGTCACCCCACTCACCTCCCATCCCCTTTTCCCTTACTTTCTTGTAGGGCAAGATAAATTTCTATGCCCCATTGACTGTGCATCTTATTTCCTAGTTCCATGCATTTTTTTTTGTTTTTGAACATCTATTTTTAAAATTTTGAGTTCCAAATTAACTCCCCTCTTCCCTTCCCACCCACCCTCCCTAAGAAGGCAAGCAATTCAACATATGCCACATGCGTATCATTATGTAAAACCCTTCCACAATAATCATGTTGTGAAAGATTAACTATATTTTGCTCCTTCCTAACCTATCCCCCTTTACTGAATTTTCTCCCTTGACCCTGTCCCTTTTAAAAAGTGTCTGTTTTTGATTACCTCCTCCCCCTATCTGCCATCCCTTCTATCATCCCCTGTTTTTATCTTCTTCCTCCTTTTTTCCTGTGGAGTAAGATACCCAATTGAGTGTGTATGGTATTCCCTCCTCAGGTCAATTCCGATGAGAGCAAGATTCATTCATTCCCACTCACCTGCCCCCTCTTCCCTTCCTGCAGAACTGCTTTTTCTTGCCACTTTTTATGCAAGATAATTTACCCCATTCTATCTTTCCCTTTCTCCCTCTCTCAATATATTCCTCTCCCATCCCTTAATTTGATTTTATTTTTTAGATATCATCCCTTCATATTCAACTCACTCTGTGCCCTCTGTCTACATAAATATACACATACATATATATATATATATATGTATATATATACACACATACACACACACATATATATACATATATATACGTATATATGTATATTCCCTTCAGCTATCCTAATACTGAGGTTTCATGAATCATACACATCATTTTTCCAAGTAGTAATGTAAACAAAACAGTTCAACTTTAGTAAGTCACTTTTGATTTCTCTTTCTTCTTTACCTTTTCATACTTCTCTTGATTCTTGTGTTTGAAGGTCAAATTTTCTATTCAGCTCTGGTCTTTTCACTGAGAAAGCTTGAAAGTACTCTATTTTATTGAATGTCCATATTTTGCCTTGGAGCATGATACTCAGTTTTGCTGGGTAGGTGATTCTTGGTTTTAATCCTAGCTCCATTGACCTCCGGAATATCATATTCCAAGTCCTTCGATCCCTTAATGTAGACGCTGCTAGATCTTGTATTATGCTGATTATGTTTCCACAATACTCAAATTGTTTCCTTCTGGATGCTTGCAATATTTTCTCCTTGATCTGGGAGCTCTGGAATTTGGCGACAATATTCCTAGGAGTTTTCTTTTTGGGATCTTTGTCAGGAGGTGAACAGTGGATTCTTTCAGTTTCTATTTTACCCTCTGGCTCTAGAATATCAGGGCAGTTCTCCTTCATAATTTCTTGAAAGATGATATCTAGGCTCTTTTTTTGATCATGGCTTTCAGGTAGTCCAATAATTTTTAAATTATCTCTCCTGGATCTATTTTCCAGGTCAGTGGTTTTTCAATGAGATATTTCACATTATCTTCCACTTTTTCATTTCTTTGGCTCTGTTTTATAATATTTTGATTTCTCATAAAGTCACTAGCTTCCACTTGCTCCAATCTAATTTTTAAGGTAGTATTTTCTGCAGTGGTCTTTTGGACCTCCTTTTCCATTTGGCTAATTCTGCCTTTCAAGGCATTCTTCTCCTCACTGGCTTTTTGTAGTTCTTTTGCCATTTGAGTTAGTCTATTTTTTAAGGTTTTGTTTTCTTCAGTATTTTTGGGGTCTCTTTTAGCAAGTCATTGACTTGTTTTTCATGGTTTTCTGGCATCATTCTCATTTCTCTTCCCAATTTTTCCTCTATTTCTCTAACTAGCTTTTCCAAATCCTTTTTGAGCTCTTCCATGGCCTGAGAGCAGTTCATGTTTTCCTTGGAGGCTTTTGATGTAGGCTCTTTGACTTATTTGACTTCTTCTGGCTGTATGTTTTGGTCTTCTTTGTCACCAAAGAAAGATTCCAAAGTCTGTGTCTGAATCTGAGTCTGTGTCCGCTGCCTGGCCATGTTCCCAGCCAACTTACTTAACCCTTGAGTTTTTTGTTAGGGTATGACTGCTTGTAGAGTAAAGAATACTATGTTCCAAGCTTGAGGGGATGCACTGTTGTTTTCAGAGCTATTTCTATACAATCAGCTCTGCCACACCAGCATTCCTCCTCCCCTAAGAACCACCAACCTTGACCTGATTCAGATCTTAAGCAGGATCTGCACTACTGTTCTGATCCACCACTTAATTCTTCCACCAGCTGGGCCTGGGGCCTGTTCTGTAGTTGCACCACCCCTGCTGCCTCCAGGACAGTGGCCTAGCCACATGCTCCTTTCCCTCTGTCCCCTGCAGCTTTTCCCATGAACCTTCTTTGATGTTTGTGGGTTGAGAAGTCTGGTAACTACCACAGTTATTTGATTCATGGCGCTAGGGCCTCTTCCACCTGGCTTCTGGTCTGGTTGGTCCTGCCGCCACCCACGCTGGGCTCTGCTCCCCTCTGCTCCCAGCTCCACGTGTGATGGACCTCACCCAGCAACCATCCAGGCTGTCCTGGCTGGAACCTGCTTCCCTCTGCTATTTTGTGGGTTCTGCAGTTCTAGAATTTGTTCAAAGCCATTTTTATAGGTTTTTGGAGGGACCTGGCAGGGAGCTCACACAGGTCCCTGCTTTCCAGCAACCATCTTGGCTCTGACCCCTCAAGATTTTAATTTCTAATCTTATGTGTATATATATGCATGTATGTATACACACTTATACACGCATACATACATACCAAAAAGTTTAAGAACACTGTTCTAGAACATTGAAATGTGTGTCTGTGTATATATTTATTAAAATATTGATTGATTATGAACCTAGATAAGATGTCCTTGAAGTCCTAATGTTCTGGGTTCAAATCCTACATCTGATACTTTACTAGCTCTGAAACTTGGTAAAGTACAACTTCTCTTATTCTTAAAAAGAAGGATAATAAACCTGCACCACCTATCTCCCAGGGTTGTTGTGAAGCTAAAATGATATATTATCAATAAAATTCTTTGCAAACCTCAAAGCACTACATGAATATCAATTATAATCACTACCATTAACTGAATTCACTATTTCCCACCCACAAGTCACAAACTAGTTGCATGCATTTGGCAATTATACCAATATCTATGAACTACTTGCTTTTTGCTAAAATTATGTTCATTTTAAAAAGGGGGAGTTCTTTCCCTATGCCTTCTTGGAAACAATTGAATGTACAAAGATTGTACAAAAAAATCTATGAGGGGGGTGTGTGTGTGTGTGTGTGTGTGTGTGTGTGTGTGTGTGTATGAAAGAGAGAGAGAGAGAGAGAGAGAGAGAGAGAGAGAGAGAGAGAGAGAGAGAGAGAGAGAGAGGGAGAGAGAGATCAGATTACCTAATGGGAGAAGTGGGAAGAAAGTTTGTCCTTTTTAATACGAACTTCTCAACTTAAAATTAAGTCAAATGGATATAATGATGATAATTCAAAAATATGCAGTGCTTTCCACATATTATAACTTTTTTAAAAACCACTGTTGATTGTTTTCACTTCCTCTCTTAAAAGAAAGAGAAAAGAAACAAGAATGCTTCAGCTGAATTGAACAAGTTGGATGTGGCTTCTTTTTTAGTCTGTGTGCTCTCATAGTTCTGTTTAGAAGATAAACCAATTGTGCTGGTAGAAATTATTATTTGTTGCAAGCTTAGTCAGACTTAGGAAAAGGTCTACTTTGGAGAGAATTAAAATTCTAGCAAGACCTTGGATTTATGTTTTAACTGAAGTATAATAAATATTGATTTTAAAAGAAGAGTGAAGTGAGATTTTTTTGTATTTGGATGAAAGATACATAATGGAAAAAATAATCATGGTGAGGAAGATGATAGCAATCTTTTTTGCACAGAAAAACAAAGCTACCAAATTAAAACTCCTAGCGTATTCACTATAAAGTATAGATTCAAATACTGTCATTTTCTGGGGTGGCAGAACCCAGGAAGAATCAGCTTTGCTCATCCATCCTGCAACTTGACCTCTGTAGTGGGAAAAAACCCAGATGGTGTTCAACCAGACCTCAGGGTCCCCTGGACCTAGTAGAACCCTTTAGCCAAATAAAAATGCTTCCCAATAACAAACCTGCTTTTAATGAGAATGGAGTAGATTTTTGCCATCAATTCAACCATTTTGGATAGCAATTTTAAACTGTATTTTTGAAACATTGGTAAGCATTTCCCCCCACCTCCACTTCTGCAGTCCTGGGAGACTAGTCTCACGTAGTTGCAATTCTCCTTCAAGGTACCTTTAGAGTCTGATTAATTAGTAATAGTTGCCTGGGTCATGCTGCTATACAATGGCTTGTACCCGCCTGTGAATCATAATGTAGCAATAAAAATGTAATAGGTACACCGCAATGCTATTGAGATGCACCCTGCCGAGTGTTAAATAATTCTGCTTTTGTAAATATAGTATTTTCTAATCTAAAGGCAAAATTAGACTTCAATAAGTCTAAATGTCACCAATAACAGTAATTAGCAGTTACACCAGTTCATGGAAAGATTAGTTGATAAGAATCCAATTAGATTTCTCTTAAACCATCACTGCACATTATTGAGTTCCTGTGTTCATGTTGCACATTTAACATCATTAACAACACCCAGCAGCTGAGATGGTCAATATTTTTTTTCTTCAAAGAATGACCTCTGAAAGATCTACATTAAGTTTCCCTGGCACACTGAGGAACTATTCATTTTAACAAACCTGCCTCCTCTCTCCCTGAATGATTCTGATGGAAAGGAACATTCAATCTGAATTCGAGGTAGCATGTGTGAATTTAATGAAACAAGTATCATCTCCAAATGTAATACAGTTTTGATTATGTTGTGAATAAAAGGCATTAGGTCATTTATAGTATGTTCTTTATGTACTATGGTATCTTGAGTTAAATGTAATGCCCTCCTATAAAAAATATTTTCTTAATGGAATGTTCTCAGTCTAAAAAAAGTTCATTAAAGTAATAGGAGTGATAGGAAAATAAAAATCCTCAATCACTAAATTGTATGTAAAAAACTATTTTGCAAGGTATTCCACATATTCAGTGTTACTTAAGTCTACATGAAGACAAAATCAAAACAAAAAGTAAAATTTGTTTCTTTAAACTTCAGAGTCACTTAGCTGTGTGACCCTGGGCAAGTCACAGCCCCAATTGCCTCACGAAAATAAAATAAAATAAAATAAACTTCAGAATCAGCTTAGAATTTTTCTAAAAGAAATGTTGAGGTTTTTTTTTCAATTTGAAAAAAAAAACGTTATTAATTCCTGAAGCATAGTGAGGAAATAATTTAGTTCTTGACTAGAGGTGATCTTGTTGATACAAAATTTACCTTTTTTTTTCTTTTGGGAAGTATAAAATTCATTTACTCTCTGGCGTTTTTGCAGAGAGAACACATTTTCCTACATGCAGCTACCTATAAATTTCAAACCCTAAGTGTTGAACCAATCATGTCTCCTTTGCTCATGGTCCAGTTCCTCAGAAAAAGTGTCTTATAAGAAAAGATAGCACAATCTTTTGTTGGTAAAATCTTGGCCTATGGAAATACCCCAGACTATGAAGACTATTGATGTAGAAATGTTAGGAAGTTAGGAAGTTTCAGTCATTGTGGCTTGGCTCCATAGTAACTCCAAAAGAAGTCATGGAGCAACTCAAAGTTATAAATCAAACAAATTAATCCTTCTGCATTTTGTGGTGATGAATGGATTCTATGATGTTGACGGTATACGTTTAAAGTCAGAGCTGCTGTTTGCCAGGGTTTGTTGTCGTGGTCTTTAGTGAAGTCACCGGATACAAGATGGATACCGAGATAGATGGTTTAAATTAAAGACCATTGTCTTCCTGCCTTTGGCAATTAAATTGCATCTCTGAAGACTAATAACTCATGAATAAAAATTAAACAAGGTTACTTGATAGTGTAGCTTTATATGTTGGATTTTTTTCATGTGCTTTGCAATTTCTCCATAGGGGTTGGTGAGAGAAAACTAAGTATCCCATTGGTCTCCATGGCAAGTACACAGCTAGGCTGAATGCTTTCTTTCCTTCCCCCCGCCCCCTTCTCGACACTGATTCAACTAGTGCCCTCTGGAGCACTAGTATGGAATTACTGAGTAAAATATGATGAATCCTGTATTAACTGTTACAGAGAGAAAAGGGACAGCAGGCAGAATCACTCCTTTATGACAATTCAACTGATGCTTCATGGTCTGAAGTACAGGTAGCTGGTGGCATTATGTTGTTTCTGAAATCCCTAGGGGTGCTTCATGGGAATTCTCCATCTATCCTCCCAATCTTTAACCACAAGAACTGGGGAAAAACTGTAGCAATCAATTTTTCTGCTTCTGCATTGTGGAATTCTGACAGATAGACAGAGAGACAGATAGACAGACAGACAGGTAGATATAGATATGTGTTTATGTATGTATATATATATATATATATATATATATATATATATAAATGTGTGTATGTGTGTATATGTATGTGTGTGTGTGTGCGCGCGTATAAAATCTTCAGAGAGCTGCCGAAAGGGAAAAATCATTTCTTTGCTAAACCTGATCAAGGATACTAGTTATAGGGTGGAGAGGAGGTGAGAGATCCCATGTACATCCCCCATCATGTCTTAGAAGCAGCAAATACATATCTCAGTTCCTGTTTTCCAAAGAGCCATGAAAGAACACCGGTGTTGTGTGTGTGTTGGAACAACACATCTATGTACCATTTGCTAGCTCCAGATATGATTGCCGTATCTCCTCTTGCTTTTATTTCAGCTGCCTGCAATACCTAGTCTGTTTATGATACTGTCAAAAACAATACAAAAATAACATACGCCTCTGTTATGTAGATTGGTCTCATTATATTAATGGAGAAATCAAAGAAAGAAACACAAGGAGGGTTCAGCTGTTGCAACCTGCATGACTCAATAATCTCATACAGTGCAACAAAGGTAAAAAGACTTCAATAATTTACACTGTTCAAGTTTTTCACACTCCAACCCTCCAGAGAGAAAAACTTCAAAGAACAAAAAATAATGGATACCACAACTTTCTGTGTATTTGAGCTCTTGAGTACAAACCTGGTATTACCTATCAAATTATTTGAATAACTTAAGAATGATTTAATCATTCTTTGGGATGGCAAAAGCACAATTTATGTAGTCTATGTGTTTCTTACCCTTTAAATATCCTTGCTGGACAAAACCAAAATATTAAGAGAGTATGTTTCGAATGACTTGTGGCCCTGGGCAAGATTAATAAGTATCACAAACTAAAAGAATCTTATTTAGAAGGGAAGTCATCTGGGAGGTCACTTGGTCTAACCCATACCTGAACTAGTTCCCTTTACCAACATTCCCACCCAAGTCTTCATTCGGACTCTTCTTTCAGGTCTTCCAAAAAAAATAATAAATTAAATAAGTAAAAATTAGCTAAAAAAATTTTAAAGAAACCCTTTCCTGGGGTAGTCCATTCTACTTTCAAACAGCCCTAATTATTAAGTTTTCCTTTAAAAAAAGGATCGAATCTGTCTCTTTGTAACCTCAGACAGATCAGCTTATTCCTCAATACATGTCTATTTCCTGTTTTAGTCCCTCTTTCCCTACTGAAGTCCCCTCACTTGTAGCCTTTTCAGAGAAATCTAACCTGTGCTTTTTTTCCAGTAGGGTCTATCTCTAAGCACAATTGGATTCAAATCTTATCTCAGCTACTTACTGGCTATCTGACTTTGGATAAGTCACAATCATTCTGTGCCTCAGTTGCCTTTACTGAAAAATGGCTAGATTGGATTAGATGACCTCTATGTAATTGGTATTTTTAACTCTTTTCCTCTAGTCATTTCATTATGGAAGAAAATAGATGGGAAGTTGACATCTAGAGATCAAGTGATTTGGTGAAAATGCAGACAATGAAATACCTCAAAATATAAACTCCTTGAAGGCAAAGACTGGGTCAATTTTTATTTCTGTAGCACCTAGAATAGTGCCTTACAAATAGTAGTCCTTTGAATGGTTGTGAAACTAGACTGGATAAGGATCAATCTGATAAAATGTAATGACTGGTCGGGTGGAAGAGGGGCAATTGCCACCTTCTTAACCCCAAGTTCTGCACCAGTTTATTAAAAATCTGGTCAGTTTGCCATCAGAGAGGACATGATCTCTGAGCTGCATGCAGAGGAAGTGGCAATATTAGGTAGGAGTGATGAATTATAAGCAATCTCCCATCCTATATGACCACCACCCAATTAAAAACATTTGCTAAAAGCATAGGGAATAGCGCAGAGGGAATACTTTTAATTAACTACTTAATCTAGCAAAGAAAGATAACGCAAAGGAAAAAAGGCCCCACTGACAGCCCATTTAGTAATATTAAGCAACTGCACAAAAGGTGAGAAAATACATTTGATCTTCCCGCTGCTGGTTGAATGACTTCAGCTCTAGAATATCTTATTTTCTCATTTCAGATGGTATTTCTTATGCCAATTATGAATGCAATTAAATTTCTTGAGAATTGTCTCCTATGAGATTCCACTCATGACCCTAGATATTTGTGTTTCTTTGTAGTTGAGTTTATTTTTTTCCAACAGTGATCTGGATATGCTCATTACACTAACAAAGCTTCCTTCAACCCTGTTCTCACTACCTCCTGCTTTTGTTTCATGTTTCAGCAGATAGAAAAATTCTGAAGGAACACTTGATCACAACACCCGATATGGAAAAACATGGAAAAATGAGACAACAACCCATGATATGGGAGCCCCAAAAATTTATAAAACACCACTAGTGGATATTTAAATTAAGCAAAATTTGAACCATAGCATTTTGTATATTACACTAAAATTACATAGTAGCCAGAAGATTTATAGAAAATTAAATGAAGTCTCTGAATAAAGGAAGTTGCTCTCATATTTGCACAAATAAATACCCAATATCTACCTCATGGGGCTGCTAGGTGGTGCAATGGAGTCAAGAAGAAACCTCTTCCTGAGTTCAAATCCAGCCTCAGAGATTCATTAGCTGGGTGACCCTGGGCAAGTCACTTAACCCTGTTTGCCTCAGTCTCTTCTTCTGTAAAATGGGCTGGAGAAGGAAATGGCAAAGCACTCCAGTATCTCTGCCAAGGAAACCCTAAATGGGGTCACAAAGAATTGGATATAACTGAAATAAACTGAATAACAATAACTTCTTTCACTGGGAAGTAAATATCTTATATCAATTCAGTAGACAAAATAATGACTACTAAGGTCCAAACTACAAATGGGAGGGGGGGGGAGAGGAAAAGGAAGGGAAGTAAAAAAAAGTAAGCATTTATACAGACCATACTATGTACTAGGCACTTTATGAACATTATCTGATGTGATCTTCAAAATAATTCTGTGAAGACTGTAGTATTCCCATTTTACAAATGAGGAAACTGAGGCAGAGGTTAAGTGACTTGATCAGGATCACATAAGTAAGTGTCTGAGGCCAGATTTGTACTCAGGTCTTCCTGCCTCCAGGTTAGCATCTTGTCCACGGAACCACTGCACTCCTTGGAATTAGCATTCTATTAAACTGCCAGTTATAAAGTAGAAAAACTGCTTATCAATCAGTAAGTATTTGTCATATAGTCAGGCACCATGTGCCTGGCTAGAGACGTAAAGAAAAAATGAAATAATTATTGCCTTGGAGAAAGTTGCATTCTATTAGGGGATACAAAAACAACATCACAATAGCAATGTTGCCGTTCAGTCATTTTTCATTTGTGCCCGCCTCTTCATCACCCCATTGGGGGTTTTCTTGGGAAAGACACTGGAGTGGATTGCCATTTCCTTCTCCAGCTCATTTTACAGATGAGGAAACTGAGTCAAACAAGGCTAAGTGACTTGCCCAGAGTCACAGAGCTAGTAAGTGTCTGAGGTCAGATTGGAACTCAGGAAGATGAGTCTTCCTGACTCCAGACTCAGCACTCTATGCGCTGTGGTGCCACCTAGCTGTCCTCATAATAACAACTAGCATTTATTTAAGTATAAAGTGCTTTACATGAGTTATTATTACATCTTCATGACAACCCCATAAGACAGGAGCTCTTATTATCTCCTTTGGACAGAGGAGAAAAATAACCTTGGGAGAGTGGGCCCAGGTTCCCTCAGCAAGGCCGTGTCTGAGGCAGGATTTTACCTTAGGTCTCTCTGACTTCCAGTCCATCAGTCTATCTGCTGTGCCACTCAGATGCCTATGTATCCAACGTGTAAATATACAAGGATAACAATAATAAATGTAAAATAACATATAGGATAGAGTGAGGAAGAAGGACAATTGTTGGGGGAAAGGAAAGACCTCCAGTAGACAGTTGTGCTTAAGCTGGATCTTGAGGGAAATGAGGGATTCTGTAAGGCAGATGGGAGGAAGTGATAAATTTTAGGCAGGGAATAGCCAACACAAAGCCATTTATAAGAGATGGAGGGCCATGTTTAAGGAAAGGAAAGAAGGCCAGTTCGGTGGGACCAGAACGGGGAAGAGGGTTAATGCACAAAGAAGACAGGAAGATAGTTTGGGATACATAGATCAAACCAACAGTCCATTGTGTTAATGACAGACAACAGGGAGCATGTAAGATTAGTACATATCTGTTCTTTATATACAGGATATCCTAAAAGTCTTAGTGAAGTCTTTACCTATTAAAGCTTTGAAATGCACAAAGACTTTTAGGACTCTCTCTCCCTCCCTCACAGCCCCCTATATATAGATGGATAGATAGAGAGAGAGAGAGAGACAGACAGACATATGTATATATGCTTGTATATGTATATATGCATGCCTATTATATATTATATGTGTATGTATACATATATGCATAAATACATGGTCTAGATATCGATAAATCCATAGATATGTCAAGAGAGTCCCAAAATTTTTAGTACGCATATACATATGTATGTATAGTTACTAAAAAGAACATAAATGTGAATGTGAGAGTAGGTATTTGTGAAAGACAATATGGCCCAGGAGAGACCTGGCCTTGGAGTCCAGAAGACTTGATTTCAATGCCAATAGCAAGCCCAAAATTATAAGCTGAAGAGGTGACAATCTATACTGGTAGAGGTAGTTGCCTCATTAGAAGGTCTCAACATAAAAATATCACAGGTCATGTCTCTATGGTTGCCCATTAAAAATATGTCAATCTTACAAACTGATTTTAACAACCTTTTTTGCTTTTTTTCTTCCATGTTTTTAAATCACTAAGTTCCTCCACAAGCAACCCTCTGATGTCTTACCGTGGTGCACAGGTAACCCTGGGATCACTGATGCTGTATAAGAGGAGTGCCTCTCTGCCAGTTCCTACTAAGCAGGAAAGGCTCCAAATAAAGCCTAGTGAGGGACTCTAGGTCCATCTGAATTCCATCGAAAGGAGGAGAGACTACTGAAGGAATGAGTTTGGTCCATAGAAAACCATGAAGACCATCAGCTAAAGTTTGATGGGCTTACATTCAACCATGATGGAAGGAATATCCATGAAACAGAAACTATGGATCCATGGAGGACTAAATAAAATTTAAGTTTTGAATAAAGAGTTAGGGCCCAAACGACTTCCCAACTATAAAAGACCACGAAAAAAACTATTTGGAGGCCTGCCAAAAGATCAGACACTTCAAGTAAACAGAAGGACAGAAAATTCAGTGGTTCTAGAAACAGGAGGAAAAATAAAACCCTTTAGAAAAGAATTCAATGTCATGTCATCTTAGCAGCATTTTAAAGTAGTTAAACAGTATATCCTAAGTTAACAATATAAAATCTGCAGGTAATAATGTGCATTTCTCCTTGACCGGTCTGTTGAACAATATGCAAAATAACCAGAGAAAGGATCAAAAAAGAGACAGGAAGGAAGGGACAGTGATCAACACCAACATTATAAGATGCTTCCCCAAAACTTGTACCCTCTCCAGTATGTTTTATAGTACCAATGGTGGCTTCACATACAGGAAAAAGTCTAGAATTATATTTAAGAGTCCTCAGTTCAAGAAGAGAGAAGTATAGTCACAGTTTCCTATCTAATTTCCTTGATGATAATTTAAATAGATAAGATCACAGAATGAGATGCTGCAAAGGAGTCTGGAGGCCAGCAAGGCCAATTCATTTTACAGATGAGAGTCCAGAGATATTCTATGATTTGCCCAAGGTTAATCAACAAATACAGGTATGAACCATACATACACATACACACACACACACACATACACATGCACCAACAAATACAGATACACATCAATAATTTCTGTTTATATTTGGTATCTGAAAGAAAATTTCTAAGGTAGAAAGTGCTATATCTATAGATACTTAGCATTTATAGTATATAATGTTTGATAAATATATATTTATATTATAATTTATATGTTATATTTAAAATATATAGTATATAATATTTGATAAATACATGGTATTATATACCACAAAATGGAATTTAGTGTACGAATATTATGCTCGAAGCCCTCTCTTTGGGTGGGTTATTGAAGCACTGAAAGAACCTCATTAAAGAATGGGTCCATTCACAGAGCAGCCCCTCCTCCAGCTTTTTCTGATTTTGAAGAAATCTGCAAAGTCTCACAATGTATTGCCCAACTTTTAACTTCAGATTTTAACTTCATAATGTAAATGTTGAAGCTTTTGAGAAAGGGTTCTGTGCCCTGTTATTGCATGAAAGAATGTAGGGAATGGTACATGGGATAGTTTAAAGCCACAAAAAAAGAGTCTAGAGGAGCAGAATTCCTAATTAATCAAATCAAAACATTTCACTGTGACCATCAAGAGCTTCACTTTGATTGACCAGACAATTGTTAATCACCATAAATATTTTACAGGATTACACCATTTATTGTCTGGCAGACAAGAACACAAATGAATAGACTGTATCCAGCCATGTGTATAATCTTCAGTCTATCCAGGGTATATTAGCCCGCACGGGGAGTGCAGTATTTTCTGCCCTTTTCTTCTAATACAGAAAACCTTTCCCTATACTTGTCCCCTCCATACACACAGACACAAAGAATCCCAAACCCCAAACAGTATCGGTCTGTGCTTGTACATAAACACAGCCATGCACATTCTGAATTGCATCCTAGGAGAAACCAGGGAGCCCCAAATAATGAGCTTAAAAATCTTCAGAAATCAATGTCTTCGATTCATGTATTTGAAAGCAGTTACTAAGCAGTCTTTGACATGATCATGGCATATTTTCTTTTGTGATATCTACTAAATTGTTTATACACCCTAGAATTTTATCTTTTTTGTGGCCATCAAGGTTTTAGAGCTTCACCCTCCGCTAATCTTAGATTCTTCTTCTGTTTGGAGGTTTGCAAGCATACGGTCATCGAGGTTATAGACGCTTTTCCTTTTATATTTAGCCTCATTGCCTCACATTTTTCTTCCCACTGAATTGCAAGTGAGGCATTTATCTGTTCATTTTCCTATTCAGTCTCAGTTCTGATTTTTCCCCCTTTTATAAAGAAGGGCAGTTTCTTTCATGGTTTCCTAACCAGCTTATTACAATTTCCAGATTTTCCTCTCCTGCTGCTCATTTCTCCTCCAATGATAACAAAGTGAAAAGATTTCTGCTGATCATCCTCATTCCATACCGCTTACAGGCTTGCTTAGAAACCTAGCTCCAAAGCTTCTTATGAAATTAAGGAGTACTCAAATTAATTATTAAAAGAGCAATTAGTAAGATTCTCTTATAACCGCTGAAAAACATCATCTCTGTTCTGGAATGTTGCTGGAGGGGAAAAGACAAAGTTCAAATGCTGGTTGTGTTGGCTATTCTGGGCTAAGGAAATACCATGATGTCCACAATGACTTGGAAAGTGTGGTAAATTCAATGACATTTTTTTCTTAGAATTAAATGTGGCTACATTTAACTAGGAAACAGCTTTCTAAAATGTGATAAGGATTAACAGCATCCCTTTAGAGTCACAAGTCACCAGATTTTCATTCTCATGACTCATTCATCTTTTTCAATGCTTAATTTATAATTATCATTACTCTTTATATTGGCTTCACTCACCTAAGGCCTTCTGTGATACTATGGCAGATGCTCAGGGAGGTAGATGCATTAACTCTTTCAGCCCACTAGGGTATATCACTCAGTACACAGCAGACAAATGAAAACTTCTAGCAATAATGAATTAAATGGTACCTTGGTGTTGTGAGAGTCCAGCTGTACTATTAAAAACAATTAAACAAGTGTTAATGTATAGATAGAGTCTCGCTGAGTCCCCCCAAAGCATCTGATTCATTACTTGGGAAGTTCTCAGACCCTGGATACATAATGAATCACGTCCCATACTACTGGCAAAATGCTGAACAAGCAAAAAAGAAATGGGGGGAAAATTTTGGGGTCAAATGATACAAGGCACTTGGAAACTACCTGCCATTTGTTAACCTTTTCTCCAACAAAACTAAAGCTTATTAACTAGTGACAAAGTAACACGATTTATAGGTTTGTTTTTAATCTCCTCTGATTTCCTTTGACCACCCTCCACTGGAGATGGTAATTAGCAGGGAAATGGCTGATTTTAAGTAGAAGAAAAGCGATGGAGGAGAAACAGAATGTGTGAAAAATAGGATGGTCTCCTAATGAATAATCAAGTGAACTGCATAGACATACAATATAATTTCCTTTTATTTCATATGTTTAACTAGTTTAAGCTAATCATTCATCCTCCCAACTTGATTATACCTATGGCAAAAGTTCACTTCCTTTCTTTTACACAATTCTCACATAATATTTTCCATATGAATAAAAGGCTGACTCCATAGCCCAGTGTTTTTAGTTCACAGGAAAATTTCAAGAGGTAAGAGTACTTTGTTCCAAATTCTAAGGTATGGCCATTCATTGGAAATAAAAGGCAACGGAGCAGAAAGAGAATTCTACCCAGCCCCTGAAATGCTAAGATTACTTTTTTGGACATATAACAAACGATTCTTATCCTTGGATTGCCAGTACATGAGTATTTACTAATTCTTAAATCAAAATGTTGGCAGCTAGGTTGTGTAGTGGGTAGTGCTCTGGGCCTGGAGTCAGGAAGACATCGTTGTGAGTTCAAATGTGACCTCTGGCACTTACTAGCTGTGTGATCCTAGGCAAGTCACTTAACTCTGTCTGCCTTAGTTTCCTCATCTGTAAAATGAACTACGGAAGGAAATGGCAAAACACACTAGTATCTTTGCCCAAAAAACTCAAATAGAGTCACCAAGAGTCATACATGACTGAAACAACAGCAACACAACCAAAACGTACATATTTAAAACGGAAGATTTGGAAAGTTGACTTCATTGGAGATTGAGTATTTATATATTGGTATATAAGCTACAGCTGTTCCTAGGGGAACAAAGAGACAATTAGGTAGAGTAGTGAATAGAGAGGTTGGTCTGAAGTCTGGAAGACCCCAATTCCAATCTAGCCTCAGTTACTTAACAGTTGTACATCCTTGGGAAAGTCACTTAACTTCTGTTTGCCTCAGTTTCCTCATTTGTAAGATAAGGATTAGAATACCACCTGCTTCCCGGGGTTGTCGTGAGCGTAAAATGAGATAGTAATCATAAAACACAGTATAATGCCTGGTACATAGTGAGCACCATATAAATGTTGATAATTACTACTGGTAGTACTATTAGTTCACGGTTTACAAATATGCTCCTGAGTCCTAAATGGCACACAGGAGGAGTTGGGATTATTTCCTAATGGCTCACATACTCTTGAGGCTAGACACGGCAGGCAAGGAGGGATGGGCTCTCCATAATACCTCCCCCCAGAGGTATCAAAGACAAAGAAGAGGCTATAGCCAGCCAGTTAACAAGCACTTGCTATTTATTTGCTCTGTGCTAAGCATTACGTAAAGCCCTAAAGAACCAAAGGAAAATATGAAACAATAAGGAGGTAAAATGCTGCTGGTAGCATAGTATTCTCTGGTAGCAGAGAGTCATAAGAAGATTTTCAAGGCAACACTGACTTTTTTCCTTGTCCATTCTATTTAAAATAAAATCCTTGGTGTGTAAATTATTTAAAGGAAAAGCCAGCTACTTGTACTAATGAAAGTATTAAAATTTTTGTCACTTTATATTAGGGAAAAAAAAACCTATAGTCACATCAATAGAATACTAAAACAACAACCCCTTGTGAAACGAAAAACAAAAAGGGCAGGGGGTGTGCAACTAATGTCTTCTTTCATCTATACACTTTTTCTTTCTTCTTTTTTTTTGGGGGGGTGTGGGCTGAATTAACTGGGCCAAATAAAATGGTTTGAAACTTCATCAGTATAAGCTATTCTATGTATTCTTCATGGTTTTAACCTAAATTTTTTTGTACTCTCGTCATTATTTCTATCATTATTATTCTGTCCTGTTCTCCAATTTGTTAATCATGTAACTTATCTGTACACAATACTTCTCATGTTGTCTCCTCCCTCAGATTGTGAGCTCCTTTTGGCCTTTCTTTATATCCCCAGTGCTCACCACAATGACTTGGCACACCGTAGGCACTTAATAAATGCTTATTGACTGCCTATCCCCCTGTTGGATGCTCTTCTGTTTCCCCTGGCTTCGAGGACGTCACATTTGTCCTGATTCTCCTCCTCCTACCTCTCTAGCATCTCATTGTCTTTCCGCCATGGCTCTTCATCCATTTCCCAACCCTTTGTGTCCCTCTGTCCCCATCCGCCTGCAGAATCCTCTTGGCAATACTTTCATATCCATGGCTTCAAACCACTTCCGTGCACAAATCTCCCAAATCTGTATTTACGATCTAAACCTCTTTTCTGATTTCCATACCTACATTTTTAATTCCTTGAGCTATCTTCCCTTAGATCTCCCACGTCTCAAACTCAACATGTACAAAACCAAGCTAAATATCATTCCCATTAAATTTATTTCTCCATCTTGCTTTGTTATTTCTTTGTAAGGTACCAATTGTGGCTCATTACATCATTGTTCAAACTCTTTGCCCCTTACCTCTCTGATTAATTGCCAATACTTGTGGTTTTCACCTCTGTAGTACTTTCCAATACATCCCCTCCTTTTTAGCCTCATAGTCTGTCACTTTGGCTATTTTCATAGCCTGCTAACAGATATTAGTGCCTCCATGGTTTTCTCTCTCCAATTTTTCTTCCATAATGCTAAGAGAATAATCTTTCTTGTTTATACCTGATGTGTCGCTTTGATGAAAAAAATGTTCAGTGGATCCAAACTACTTATTCAGTGAAGTATAAAATCCATTCTATAAATTAGTGCCAATCTACCTTTCCAACCTATCTCATCTTATCTATAGATATGCTAGGTAAGAAAGCATGCCTACATGATATATTATCTCATAGACATGCTATCTACGTCCTAGCCACATCAGACTACTCACTGTGCCTGAAACATACTCACGCTCATCCATCTCTGCTTATGTTGTTCCCTGTGCCAGGAATGACCCATCTTGCTCTCTAATTTTAATGATTATGCATCCTTTAAAGCTCAACTTTCCCCAAGAAGCCTTCCTTCATCTCCCTTGTCAATAGTGATCTTCCTCCTTTGGGTATCATGTAACAATTTGCTTTGGAATTTTATAATGCAATTATCATATCATCTGTTTATACCTTGTCACCAATAGGCTGCTCCTTTACCGCAGGGATTGTTTTAACTATATTTTGTGTTTCTCCAACCCACGCCTGATACAATGCTCTGCGCGCAGTAGACGATGTTTGCGGAATGAAATACAACATTTATCAATTGCCTTAATACAGGGAGTACAGCCGCAGACAATTTTAATAGTGAAACGATAGAATTGTAGGAATTAAAAGTGTTCTAGCGATTGCTCTTTCTTTCCCCAATTTGCAAAGTAAATGAGTTTTGGAAAACTTGCACATTTTCCACAAATTAAAATAAATTACTATTTGTTTTTTAATCAATATAATATTTATATAATTCTAGCATGCCACATCAGAGAGAAAAAAATTAAGCAAGATGGTTTTCTTAATCCAAGGAAATAGTATTTGATCCTTTATCTGATAACTTACAATTGTCTTCTAAAATCCCAGTATAGCTGAATTTCAGCCCAAGAGTTCGCAATCCAAGACACCGCACTTCAAACCTATCTTAGCCTAGATTCCTTTCATTTATGTCTAGTTGCCACAGGGCCCAGCTATTAGCATCTACAAAGCCTATTGGATTTCTATGTAATAGGAGAATGGGTTGAAATAAAGGTTGCATAGCGAGAGAAAGAGTTAAATACAATAGAATAGAACAAGAGAGTCATTGTCTGCAGGAACCTCTTTTGCACACTGCATGGATCATGAATGTCCAGTTATTTTTCAGATCATGTTTTAGGGGAAGTTACAATCATTCTTTCTATTGTAGAAAAATAAAGGAATGGTGGTGAGGAGAGATGACTTGAGAGGGGAAGAAAGGGGGTAGGAGAGAGGGACTAAGAAAGAACTAAGGTTCTCTAAACCGTACAGGCTTAACGGCCTTGCACTTTCTATTCACCTTTAAGCTTTCTGGCAGATAGAGTAGCTTTCTCTATTTTCTTGGGCACATAATGTCAGAAAACACATCACAAGCTGGATTCTAGGGAGGATTGAAATCACATGTATAAAAAGATGTTAAAAATGTGTAACAGCTGTTGGTAGGTAACTATTATTTAGTTGGTAAAGATCAGAATTCAAAATTACTTGCTTATCTGACTTTCTCTGTACTCCTGGACTGGTAAAATTGGTTACACTGTCACGGGGGAAAAAACAGTTTCTACAGTTTGCAAGACATACTAAAAATCAGTAGAATAAGCCTATATCCCAGGTCATCTTTTTTGGAGGGAGAGCAGGTATGAAAATTATATGAGGGGATTATTTCTTCCTGAAGTAAAGACTCATCTCTTTTAATCCTAGTAGTCTTCTGCTGTTATTATATGGCTCAGTCATGGAACACTACAGTCTTTGAAAACTTACAAATGAGGATCACTCAAAGAGCAAAAAAATATGGTAAGCATGAGCAACTGAAACACATCATAAACCAGGATTTATGAAAGAAATAGGTGTAGAGGATGTCTTCAGAGAAATAGATGATTGAAAAATGATGGGCTAGTCATGAGAAGAAGGTGAAGGAAACTCAATTGGCACTCTGCAAACTCTCAGCATCATTGTGATGGCAAGAGAAATTGAAGAAGGCCCCCACTCAGTGGGTCCATTGTAGGGAAGTGAAGGTGGGACTCTGAAGAGTCACACAGGGTGGCCAGGCATGGATTAGTTACAATTTGCATTTCTGGAGTACCCAAGTCAACGAGATTACAGAGCCGCTGAAGTATTTGTGTTGAGTCCAATTACTGAAAATTCTCATGCATGGGATTTGCTTATTAATAAAGTGGGGGGAAAATGATCCTCCTTCACTGTGCATAGGAGAGTGCCTGGCACATAGTAAGCATTTAATAAATGCTTCATTCATCTAAGAAGATAAAGCAAAAATTGCTATGTTCGGAAATTATTTTAGCAGAAGAATCCTGGTCTAAGTAATTGTTTCCCTAGGTATCCATCTATATTTGAAATGAACCTCTTACCTACTACTCTCTGTGTGTGTGTGTGTGTGTGTGTGTGTGTGTGTGTGTGTTGGGAGGGCAACTGGGGTTAAGTGACTTGCCCAAGGTCACACAGCTAGTACATGTGTCAAGTGTCTGAGGTCGGATTTGAACTCAGGTCCTCCTGACTCCAGGGCCAGTGCTCTACTCACTGCTCCACCTAGCTGCCCTTTCCCTACTACTTTTGATGAAATTTATGTTAAGTAAATATTAACTAAATATCAGTCTATTTTATATTTTTTACGTCTTTCAGGCAACAGGACTGCTGATTTATCTTATAGCTGAAGGCAACCAGGACACCAAATTTAAAACGTTCTTCATTCTGGTAATTCACCATAATGTTGTTCTTAGAATGCTGTAAATACTTTAATACATAGCAGCCATGGGTGCTGACCATTTATAAAAAGTTTGGAAAAATCCCCTAAAGAATCCAAGTCTAGAGAAAACTGTTTAAAGTATCCAATACAGATATATTTTGTACTTCTTTGATGGGAAGAGGAAGAGGAATTAAATTTTAATTTCATCAACCAAATAGAGCCCCTTGCAGAATCCTCTGTCTTCTATCCACACTTAGCATGGTTGATTACAGGTCATCTATAAATCAGTAGATAGCAATACTTTGTGTCTTACCTTCCGTAATTTACTGTGGTGATGCAGTAGAAAGTTGATACAATTTGTCTTTTCTTCAATAAGAAGACAGACTAATTTAAGATGATTTCTCTTTCACACAACCCAAAACATACTGTCAATTTGAAAGACGCAGTGAGTCCTTAGCATGAAAATGTCAATTTGAGAAACCAGCTATTATCAGAGAGCTTTTTTTTCTCTTCTGATTTATTACTGCGAAGGCTATTTATGCACAAACCGCAGGCATTGTTAGAATCTGTGCAGAGATATAAAAAGTTTTGATTTGTGAGCTGCTGTGGGAAAGTGCAAACTGATTCTGTAGTTAAGAATATTTTATCTGTTTACAAAATAGCTCGAAGACCCCCATCGGTCTGTTATGAGAACAATTCATTAGTCAGTACTCTTCCCCTCTGGCAGAGAAAAAAAGCCACAATCTGGAAGGTTTGGGTTTCTTCCATGCAAAATTGTTAGACCAGACATGTGAAAGCTTCTAAGAAAAGCAAATTTCTATTCAGAGTTCATTTTCTCTAAATAAAAACATGCCTCAACACTTTCGAATAATGGTGCCAAGCATCAGCATTAAGACCCTAAGATGAACAATTCATCTTCTACCATGATTACCTTGGCATCCTAACATGGAAACCATACTGGTTTTGGATACAGAAGGCTTGGTTTCAAACCTCAGCCACCTGCGTTAGTGGTTACATTACAGGTTAAGTGACTAAAGCAAGTCATTTCTTCTTACATTGTTTCTTCTTGTATAAATGAGTAGATCGGTCTGTATTTTCTCTCAGATCCATTTGAACACTAAATTCTATTAGCTTCTGACAGACAGAGCAAATTGTAAACTGTTGTTCTCCCTTTTCCAAGTGGGGAATGACTGTGTGCCTTTGGGAAGCAATCTCCAGCACAGACTGAAACTGCAATGTATTGTAGTTTGGAGTTCAAAGTATCCTTTTTGAAGTATGGCTGAGGCCAAGAATTTGATCCGAAAATGCACAGGAACTAGTTGGTAATTAAGGACCTCTTTTGAAAATGTCAAGTGTCCAGCTCCAAAAAGAAAGTGAGAAGTGGGCTCTTTGCCTAACTCAAGTGACAGATAGATACTCATAAACAAATGGAGGTTTCTCTTCCTTAGAACTTAAAATGCATGCACAAGCTAATGAAAGCTATCCAAGAGGGACTAGAAGAGAAGCTAATGAAGAACACAAAGAATGACTTTCAAAATATGGCAGCAGGAAGAAGCTAAAGTCTAGGGCAGAGATCAAATGGAACAATGCCTTGGTTGGCTGACAGAAAAGATTAGAAGAGACAGAGATGACATTTTAACGTCTTGACCAACAAGAGACAGGGTAACACTGTGACATTTATGCCCATATACTGGAGCTGTCGCAAAATTCTATGCATGAAACTACCTTGATAAAGCTATAAACTGGAGTGTTGCTGAGATTGTCAAGCCCTATCTGGCTTATAGTCTTAAATTTCTTCAACTTAGAGTAACTTCAATAATCTCTGAAACCATTTGTGCTAGACACAGAAAAGAGGAGACAAAGCAAGGAGAACCTACAGCCACAAGAATGAAGAAGAGGCCTCAGCCCTGTTTCTTCTTCTTGTGATTGTTGTTGTAGTTGTTGTAGTCATGTCCAACAACTCATGACCCCATTTGGGGTTTTCTTGGCAAAGATACTGGAGTAGTGTACCATTTCCTTCTCCAGGCCATTTTACAGATGAAAAAACAGGAAAACAGGGTTCAGTGACTCCCAGTGTAACACAGCTAGTAAAATGTCTGAGGCTGGATTTGCACTGAAGAAGGTAAGTGTTCCTGACTCCAGCCCAGAGCTCTATCCACTGCACCACCTATAGTGCCCATCTTCACACCTGAGGGGGTGACAATTTCCATTTCAAGAATTGTAGTTTTCAAGAAATGAATGGGAAGTGTCAGGCCCCCAATTTGTCACATAACATCATATCACATAGATCTAGACCAAAGGAAAAAATGGAGGCTGACACATTTTCCTTCTCTTTTCCTCGTTAAAACATCTGGTCTTTTTAACCCATAAAGTAGAATTGTGAAAACTAAATCAAAGAAAAAGAAACACACATTTCTCCTGAAGAAATACTTATTTTACAATGTAGGACCACCCTGTGTAGCACAGTAGTTATCCAAAAGGCCTAGTGTTTACTTTACATGGAGTACCCAACTACAGAACAAGGAAAATTAATTTCAGTAAACAGATCATAGAAGAATCTTTGAAGCTACATGGCTAAGATCAAATCAGTGTTTAAAATGACAAGAAAATACACACTAAGAACAACAATACCCATATTAAAATATTTCCACCCTCAGAATCCCATAACCACAAAATAATATCATGGCCATCAATAGAATTTATTCCTTTAAAAAAATAAAAAAGATGTCAAATATATTTTTAGCACATTAAAGCTAATGAAAAGAAATAAGCTACATGAATAAGTGACAAGCAGAAGCAACTGAAATCTGGAGAGCTGATTAATTATTACAAAATTATACTCCCATCTGATTGTTCTTCTCAAGTATAAAAAGACCAAGTCTGCTGTTTATAAATACCATGATGCTTCTTTCATTAGTTATTTTCTTCCCCTAAAAAAGAATACTGGGTTGATTAACTGTGAAGGTTATGAAACAAACATTGCATTAGAAGCTTCAAAAATGCAGAAGTAACTCATAACAAAAGAGAGCATGTTGTCAAGTATATCTAGTAGATACTATTCTTACAGGGATTTTTTTTTAAGAATAGGAAATACTTTTAAATTATTTATGTCAAAACAGACAAAAAGAACAAATAAATCTGCAAAACCATGGTATAATCATTAACACATCCTATCTAGTATCCAAAATGATTGTCTACTCTCTAAGAATTTTTTTGTCTCATTCAGGTAAAACTCTGCCTTTTTAAAAAAACTTCATGAATCTAAATATTTCACTTAATTCCATATTTTAAATGATGAAAACCTAGTCTCCCTTAAATACACACCACACACACACACACACACACACACACACACACACACACACACACACACTTTTCCATGCTGGTCTCATGTTCCTTCTCAGTCAGTATTCAGTCTCTGATTGTGACATCAAGGGACAGTTCGTGAAAGGGAATGATTTTCCATGATGTCTGCCTCAAAGCCTAGGGATATCCCCAAAGGTACTAATTGTTTGCCAAGAACTTAGAGTCACAGAATGGTAGATCCTTAGTAAAACCCTTTCATTTAGCTTATGGCAAACCCAGACTTACCTAAGCTGCAGAGGTTTTATGGTTTGTTGTTGTTTGAAAGAAAGGGAATAATTATGTGTTTGTGTATTAGGGAACAATTTGAAACCAAAATTGATTATTTTTCATCTAAGAAAAGTCAGTTCAAGAATTAATAACTATTTCTATTCAACTTGGTTAATAGAGAAAATACATATTATGTTGTCACTTAGAAAATGAATAAAGAACATTATGATTTTCTTAAAGCAGAGATTTCAAAATGCAGCCCCCAAGTTGCATGCAGGTTACAACATTCCCAAGTGTTGTTCAAACAAGATTAAAATATAATTAGGGGGCAGCTAGGTGGCAGTGAGGTGGCATAGTGAGTAGAGCATCAGCCCTGGAGTCAGGAGGACCTGAGTTCAAATCTGGCCTCAGACACTTGACACATGTACTAGCTGTGAACCCCAATAGCCCTGCCTTCCCCCCTGCAAATATATATGTATATATAAAATTAGAAAATATTCAACAAAATAATTAAAATACTATTAAACATAGATAAAATTTCATTGTAAAATTAAGTCAATATATGGCCTGCAGAGATGCTTGTGAACAGTTTAATGGCCCCAAATTCTATCTGAAGTTGACACCACTGATTTAAAGTATGGAGTTAAAAAAGAAATGATGAATCAAAAGTGCTAACCTATCAAAAAGCTGGCTGATGGTGGCTTCTTGTGAAATATTACATTTATGAAATTCCACCAATCATTCCTATCAAAGGTTAAATATACTTCCTTTTTTAATGGCTACTAATGGATCCACAGTCACGATATTAGCTTTTGGAATTGACGTGCAACCAGAGGACAGTTCATTAACTATGGAACTGTAAACTTCATGAGGACAGGGATCATTCATTACCATAGTCCCCCTCAGGACCTAGCACAATACTTTGACTTAGGAGGTAATCAATAATCAGTTATTGTTTGATTTGTTTATTTTCTTCACTGTGACATCATCCAATATTGAGTCTATTTATTGGCATATGTATAGACACAGTTGTTTTAACAATCCAGCTAGCAGCTCCTGTGGGGGCATAAGATCCCCCCCACAGCCCGCACCCAGGAGGCTGCCGGGAAAGCACAGGTTCTTTTTATCTGCTTAAACAAGGAAAGCACGGTGAAGGGGTTGACCAGCTTACTTTAATTCAGCATTCAGTTAGCATACAGACAACATTCATTTAGTTCAGGGGAAAACGCCAGCATTCAGTTAGCATTCAGTTAGTTCAGGGGAGAAAAGAGGCAAGCATCAAGAGACAGACCAAATACAGTTTCGTTCACTTACTTCAGGGGAAAAAGCCAGCACCCTGAGGTTCAGAACATTCATTTAGTTCGGGGGAAACGAACCAGCACCCCGAACCTCAAAACCAAAATACAAACAAATTACAAATATCAACAGACAGACCCAATACAATTCATAGTTACCAACATCCGGGCTCAGCCCAAGAGCAAGGGCTGGCCCAGAGTCATGATCCCCACCGCTCCCGCACCAACCGGAAAAGGAAAGAGAGGAAGCTTCAAGCCGTCTTCTCCCCTCTTATAGAGTTTTTGACATCATCAAGCACTACCTGAATGACCAGGGCCGAGTGGTTCTTGGGTTGGCCCCTCCCCCTAGCGTAGACTAGGTTAACACCCAATAGGGCATGGCTCTGGAGTTAACACCTCCCCTCAGCCAGCCCCATGACTCATTACACAGGAAGTTCTCTTCTTCCTGGCATGGTTTCTGGGCTTCCCGCCCCGGAAGAGAAGCCCCAGAGCCCAGTGAGGCTCAATGAGGTAAGCTGAGTCACTCAAAGAAAACAAAAGCCATTCTGGCCACAACAGTTCACTCCAAAAACAATGGTCCTCTTTATTTACCGCTGAACTTTTAGTGAAGAAATGTGTCAGAACATTAACTGATTTTGACTGTCAGTAAAGCCATAAATGACACAATGTTATTGTACTTTAAATAAGCAACCTTGAAGGATTCACAATGTCACTATGGTCATCCTCCCAAGAAGCATGTTTTTCAGGACATCGGTAGTGATTTTTAAGTACAAATTTTGAATATGGAACCAATGTGTATGCACTTTAAAGCATACCTTTTGAACAAATACAATAATGCTTTGTCAATTATGTGCCAGAGTAGTTTATAACCCAAGATCATCGGGGAATGGGCTTTGATTTTTTTTTTCCCAAGGAAGATTTTCCAAGATTCACTTTGCTTCATCCACAATGTCTCATCTAGTCTCCTATTTGGTAGGGCCATAAATTTGTAAAATGACTAACCAAAGTTCAGGTGGGGGGTTACAATCTACACTAATGCAAAATGAGAAAAGTTATTCAGTCTTTATGCTGTCCTTACTAATACTTGTGCTCTATTAAAAAGCAAACTTATTTAGTGTAAAGAGCAAGTTTAACATATGTTTTCCATGATAAGTAATGTTTTAATATATAACAAAATGGTTACCAAAAAGTCTTCTACAATACCCACACACTAATACCCTAAAAGACACAATATAATTATTTTGCGTCTTTTCCAGCAAGTTTCATTCAATTAGCTGTGTGACTGAGTTCAAAAGGTAATTGAGACCTGCTCTGCATTACCAAATTAGTCCAATTAATTAATTAATTAATTATATACATAGAGAGACAGAGAGAGACCCAGACAGAAAGATAAAGGAGGCATAGGGGAAATTTTGAACTTAGGCTAGACTGCCTTGACTAAATACAAAAAGTAGATAAATAAGAGAAAGGAAAATTGACATTCGAAGCTTCTCTGTGATAAAACCATTGATTTCTCACTTTCCTCTGACCCAGTGATATTAGATATATATCAGCAGTCAACACCTAGGGTAGTAAAATAGAGAAAATTCTCTGCTCCTTGATTGAACTAGTTGAAGTGATGCTTCAAGGAGGAGCTTTGCATGTGACAGAGAGAGTGTAAGCCCAGGAAGTCTTAAAATAACTCTACTCCTACTCTTAAAATCTAATCTTTTCAATATTTTTTTTCAAAATTTTAACTTTAAATTAATAGATATTTTTCCCATGTTGTTTTGCATGATCATGTTACACAAAGTGCCTTTAATACCACTGTCACACATTTTCAAAAAATCACGTGTTGGGAAATGTGTTTTCAAACAAACTCCTTTAGTTTGCAAAAAAAAAAAAAAAACACTTTATTTCATTCTATATGATGAAGTGAAAGAATATCCCCCAATTGTTGTTCAGTCATTTGTTCAGTTGTGTCCCACTCTCCACGACCCTACTTGAGGTTTTCTTGGCAGAGATACTGGGGTATTTTGCCATTTCCCCTCTCCAGCATATTTTACCGATGGAGAACTGAGGCAAACAGGGTTGAGTGACTTGCCCAGGGTCACACAGCTAGTAAGTGTTTGAGGCCATACTTGACCTGACAAAGTTGAGTCTTCTTGACTCCAGGCACTATATCCTCTGTGGCACCAAGCTGCCCCTAACTATCCCTAATACTAGTTTAAAAAATTGGACAAATGTATAAATGACATGTATATTAAATGTCCAGATGATCCAAAGTTGTGAGAGAGACAAATAAAGCAGTGACTCTGACTGGGAGGAGTTAAGGGACATGGCCAGGGTCACACAGCATTCCTCCCCATCTAGTGCTCTAGCCATTCTGCCATCTAATTGTTAGATTAAGTCCAGCACACGAGAAGTCTGGTACTAAGAAACACCTAATCAGCCGAAGCCAGGCTCCCCTGAGAGATATTTGATATAACTACAGAAAAGTTCAATTTAATAAAGTATTCCTTACACAGGCTGAATGGCATCCTAATAACTTCAAAGCACTTTCAAAAAGCCACACGCTAAAGTAGCACATCACCCAGCTAATAGAATATTGTTGTCATTTTGTTGTTTTCAGTCATGTCTGACTCTGTGACCCCTTTTGGAGTTTTCTCATCAAAGATACTGGAGTGGTTTGTCACTTCCTTCTCCAGCTCATTTTACAGATGATGATACTGAGGCAAACAGGGTGAAGTCACTTGTCCAGGGTCATACAGCTAATAATTATCTGAGGCCAGATTTTAACTCCGGTCTAGTACTCTATCCTCTGTGCCATCTAGCTGCCCTAATAGCAATGTGGTACAGTGCAAAGAAGAGTCTCTAGAGCCAGAAAACTTTGGTTCAGAACCCACTTTTGACAATTACTAGGTGACCTCGGACAAGTTACTTAATTTCCCTGGGCCTCAGTTTCATCATCTGGAAAAGGGAAGGCTGACTAGATTGTTTCTGGGCTCCTTCTAGCATTACATATATGATTCTATGATCTTAACCAAAGGGAAACCACAGAAAGCATTGCTTAAGAATTTTGGGGGGGAAGGATAAATCTCTTTCAAGTACTTTGCCACCATTCATAATAGGAAAGGATGCCTTTCTAGCTCTGGAAGCACATGACATTTTGAATATTTAGAATGAAGAATAAACACTTCAAACTTGTGACTTAAAATGAAACAATTTCCCATTATACACCCCAAATATCTCTAAGGGGAGCCTGGCTTCAGATGATTAGGCACTTGGAACGCTTTCAGAGCAGAACAAAATCGATTATATTCCCAAAGCAATTCTAAGTTTCCTTTCTGGAAAACACTCACCTCCAGGAAAATAATATGATCTGTCTGCGTACTATGGGCATTTGTTGAATGCAATTGTAACCCCCAAAGGAATGAGAATGTTGCTAATTAATGGATTCTAAGTTAGTTACAGATATCGGGTCCCAACCATGTGCTATGCCCCCATGAATGGCATCTCCCTATTCTGACTTACCTCCTAAAGTTTATTTTTTTTTTTATTTTTGGCCGGAAGGGAGAGAGAAGAGGAAGGTAAAGTAGTGATTTTATCAATATGGAGAAAGCCCAATGTGGAAACTCTCTCCACAAATAAATAGGAAACTCCTCTATAACTTAGTCTTACACAATTGCCTGGAACACAGAGAGGTTAAGGAAGCTGTCCATGGTCTTTAAGTTAGTATGCGTCAGAGGCAATGTTTGAACATAGGTCTTCCTGATTCAAAGACTAGTCTTCTATAATCAACACCACTTACACACTCTATACTCTATGTATATTAATCACACGTACAACTCTTGCAAGTATCTATCTATCTATCTATCTATCTATCTATATATATATATATATATATATATATATATATATATATATATGTCTGTTGCTATTTCCTTTTCAGTTATATCTGACTTTTTGTAACCCCATTTAGGGATTTCTCAGCAAAGATACTATAGTGGTTCACCATTTCCTTCTCCAGCTCATTTAATAGATAAGGAAACTGAAGTAAACAGGGTTTAGTGACTTGCCCAAGGTCACACAAGTAGGCCAGATTTGAACTCAGGTCTTCTTGACTCCAGGCCCAGAACTCTATTCATTGAGGTACCTATGGAGATGTGTGTCTCTACAGAGATAGATGATAGATGAATTGATAAATGGATTGAAAGACAAAGGACAGATAAACAGATAGGTAGATAGATGATGGATAGATAGATAAATATATTTGAAATAAATATATTTGAAGTATATATAATATATATATGTATAAAATATATATAAAAAATAAATTTGAAGTAATGTTGTATAGTGGATAGATTAGTAAACTCAGAATCAGGAAGAGCTGGTTTCAAATCCTTCCATAGACAAGTCCTAGAAGAAAATGAAGGCTTGTATAAAGATAAAAGAACTTTAGCTAGACTGTAGACTCTATAAGGGGCCCATTTTACATGTAGTGGAAACAGGCCTTGCTTTAGAATTCTAGAAGAAGAGGGGCAGGAGGTACAGTTGAAAAACCAGGGGGCTAAGACAGTGCCACATGTTAATTTAGCTTTATGTGCAAAGATAACTTTTTTTCCTTTTTTGTTGTAGATAAACACTCTTTAAAGTTTAAAACCTGCCTTAGACTGAGCTGTGGTCATTGCTATTGCCTTCAATGGTTCATGTGAGTACAAATTTACCTAGAATTGGTCTCAAGAGCTAGCACTTCTTACAGAACTACTGCTCCTTCTAGAAAGAACATTATATATTTCCCTAAATCTTGTGTATGAGGGCTCGATGTGGAGATTTCAAAAAGAAAAGATATCGTATAGTTTGAAATAATTCTAAGTGGAACTTCAGACCTTGATTAGGCCTAAATAAAATACATAAAACCACTTTTAAAAAAATTCTAGCTAATGTTCCTTCAGATAAGTCACTTAACCTCTCCCAGACTCAGTTTCCTCAACTGTAAAATGAAGAATAACAGCAGCTTCCTCAAAGAATTGTAGAGAGGGTCAAATAAGACAATACATATGGAACACATTGCAAACCTCAAAGCATGATATAAATGTAAAGCTATTACTATATATTATTAGTAACCACAAAGTTACACATTTCCCATTATTAGAGACTGAGCATAGTGTAGTGGATAGTCATGCTCAAAACCAGGAATAACTGGTTCTAGTCCTATCTCTGACACATAATGGTTGTTTGACCTTCTGCAAGTCACTTAACCTCTCAATCCTCTGGGAAACCTTCCAACACTAAAAGCTGCAGAAAAGATATTCCCCTGCCTCAGTAGAAATGGCTTCCTCACCTCAGAGTTCTCTATACAAATGGAATCCCATTTCCCTTTTTTATGCCATTTCATCATATTGAGTTTTGTCTTTATTCCTGTCTGTTACTTCTTGTCTCTTGTGTTAATCAAGAGCATGTTGAATAATTTAACCATTCAACAAGAATGGACAACCCATTTCTAACTGAAAACAGATTCCAATTTTATAGATCATCCAATAATATCTTTTTATCACATCTTCTCTAGACTTAAGATGACATTTTTAACATGAAAGTCTCCTCTTCTGTTGAGCAGAAGTGATAGACCCAATTTCTGATATAAAATTAAATAGGGAATCAACCTGGATGTCAAAATTGTAATATTTTACTAACAGGTATACCTCAACCATGTAACACCCTACTTAGGACCTTTACTGTGCCAAGTACATCATGTAAAAATCAAATTACATCCAAAATAGGCCATCTGATTATGCCAGCTCATTTTCCTTTACAGTAGAGTTTGCTTCAATTAGGGAATCAACATAATACATCATTTCTGCTGTATGTTGGACTTGAGTATTTAAAACAAATAAGGCAGGAGGTAAAAAAAACATTTTTTTTAAAAAAAGACCGAGAAGAAAAAAAAATAAGAAAAGTTCCCATTTGAGGGCAACACCGAAGCCCATAAAGTCATACTAAATTAGGTCAAATGTGCAGAATCAAGGAATGCATATGAATGAAGATAGAGGACATATTTTAATTGGTATTGAATACTGTAATATACATATACGTATATATATACACATTCATATATATGTGCATATGTATGTGTATGTTTGTATAAAACATGATGGAATATATTGCTATAATTAGATTTCAAAGTATATTCTTTCTTCTTTTTCCCCAAACATTTACTTGCATGTTTTGATAATCAACCAAATGAATTTTCATTTTTGTTTTGTAGGATTACAGTACAGAGTGGAAGGCATAATTTAACTATATAGGCATGAAGCAAAATAAGCTTTGTTATATATTAAATCTGGAAACTAGAAAGAAAAACATTCTGAGTCAATACAAAAGACATTTGTGTTTTGATGCTGTTTAAGGCAGCATTATTTGCGTGTATGGTGATAATAGTCAATAGAATTTACATAATCCTTTAAAAGTTGCAGAGCATTTTACATATGCTACATCATTTTATCCTCACAACCCTGGGGGTAGGTGCTCTTACGATCTTCATTTTACAGAGGAACACAGGTAACTGAGGCAAGGCAGATGTTAAATGACTTGCCCAGAGGCACTTAACTAGATAGCATCTGAGGCCAGATTTGAATTCAGGTCTTCCTGAAAAGAGGAAGACTTAGTAAATATCATAATCCAGCTAAAATCATGTCACCTCTTTCCTGAAAGGGTGGAGATAGATTTTTTTTTCCTGTGAAATGTATAGATAATTAGAGCAATAGGGAAACAAAATGACTAATGTGTTCATTCTTTTGTTAAAAGTGGCACACAAGAAACCCATGGTGCTTTACCTGCTAGTTTCCAAAATGTGACAACAGCTCAGAACACATCCCAAAATACTTCTTGACAAAATGAAAGCTTATTTTATATTACAAGATCCAGCATTGGTGCTAGCAGGGGGAAATGCTAAAAAATCCTGAAAGAAACGAAAAAACAGGGAAGAGATTTTCCTCCGCCTATTCCTCAATTATTTTTTTCATAATTTTGTGTTAGTTGTTTTGTAAGTTGACCTCTATTTACAAAACCATTTTGTATTTTTTTCATTTAGCCATCACTGTTTTTGTAGGATGAAAATAAAAAGGTTATCAGGTTCCAAGTTGAATAGGCAGTTGGTCCTTAAAGATACTGTTCACCAGGATCTCCTGGACCCATTGTTCTCTCCAGCTCTTCTCTTCCGTTCATGATGCTGCTTGCCCTTCTCTAGCATTGCTGCCTTGGTACTCTGACTCCCCCACCAACCCAGTTCTTTGCTTTTCAAAGTCCTAGCTATGTTCACACCTGCCTTTTTGACCCAGTATTGTTAATCCCTTTACCTCTCTCTTCCATGACTCCTCACTGCCATTCATTGAGGATGGTCTTACCCACCTGCATCCACAGGCCCTCCTATCAACTGGCACTTTGAAGGGCTAGCAAGTTTCCTGCCCAAGTGATGGCTACCCTCCACTGGCAAAACCTTATTAACCCCTCATGTCCTCAAGCCCTACCAAGATTCATAAAAGAATATCCAATTCAGGGTTACCTTGCAGTTTTGAATTTTTCAATATGAAATTCTTAAGTTTAAAACCTATACAGTGCTATCACTAATTTAAACAGTGGTTTTCTATGACTTTTTACTTATTTCATGCTTTAATTTACACTTTATTTCCAAATTAAAACAAATAGCCCTGTCATAAAGTTTAAAAGAATGACAAATTTCACTATCTCAAATTTTTCCAAAATTATATTTTAGAATTTCGTGAAAGTATCATGCTTATTATTGTGGAATAGCATCCATATAAGGCGGGCAGCAATATTTAGGAAATATCAGCTACATAAATATGAGCAGTACAACATTCTGCCAATTCCTTTAGGAAACACATGGCAAACTTTTATTTTGGAACCTGATACATTTAAAAGTAAAATAATTATTTCTCCTCGGTTGCAAAACAAGCCAGTAGATCTGAAAACAAGGTTTCTGTCAGTCTTGTGGAGCCATGCAGATATCTTCCGTTAAGTCTTGAGCAAACAATAGCATCTTGCTCCATTGCTTGCTTATGTTCCAAAGGGGCCTTTCTTGACCTCTGTGTGGCGAAATGGTGGAATCTTCTAGTTCGATCCCCCCAGCAGTTCCCAACCATTTCCATCTTCCTGCTATTTGGTCCGATTCTCAGGGAAATATATCTTGTTCATATTTGATAACCTCCCTATTCTGCTTCTTCCTTTCTAATTTTTATTCATGCTCTCCTCACTATTTCTTGTGACTTTATTAATTAGTCTGTGACTCAAATTTGAGACATCCTAACCCCTTAGCCAGGAGCAGCTGTAGGATTGGGCTATGACATAAATAGCCAACTACATCAATACTGTTCCTTGAAATGTAGGATTTAAAATAATCTGGCGTCACACTAATAATTTATTATGTTTTACAAGTGAAATATAAATTTGGTGTTTGTAAAGGAATCATCTATTGTCAGAAGTTAAGGATCAAGGGCTGCTGGGATCTAGTGGAAAGAATACTTGATTTAGACTGACAGGATCTGGTTTAAAATCTTGGATCTACTGAATTACTGTGTGTCTGACTTTGAACAAGTCACCTAAACTCTATGTATGGCCGTTAAAAACCTGTAACATGAACAAACTGTACTAGATGAGGGGTTAAAGCCTCTTCCAGCTCTAATTCCTATAATCTTATGCTTTTAAACTCTACCAAAATAAAATGTATGATAGGCTAAACTCAGAAAATAGTGGGATAGCAGCTATTTAAAAATTCCTGCTTCCCATCGCTTTGAATAAGACCATCTCACAAGTCTTGGAAATTACAACTGGGTGTAGGTGAAAATATGTTTGTGTATGTATATAGGGGTGTGTGTGTGTGTATCACACACATATGTACACACATATATACAAATATATATGCATGTATTGTGTGTATTTTATATGTGTATATATGTGATATAGGTGTGATACATACAGTATATATGAGTATATACATACCTATGTACATACACATGTGTATACATGCATACATATATAAAACAGTATGTTTCCAATGATATTACAAATAGCCTCTACTCCAATACTCCTTCATGACTTACATATGATCTTGAGGTCATGCTACTGAAGGAAAAGTTTCAATTGGACATATTAACTAGAAAAGCTTCACATATGGGAATGAAGATGGACAATATACCTGTCATCCACCATGCAGCCTAACTAAATTTGGGGATACTCATTAAGAAAGTTTTGGCAAACAGGTAATGACCACTGTTTGGTCACGTAACTGATCAAAATCATCTACTAAACCTTAGAAGCCTCTGTGATGACAAAGAGAAGTTATTCATTCCAACAAAATCATTGAATCATTATAGTATTACAAATATAAATCTTGGACCTTGGAATGGTTGGACCAATGAATCCAATGAAATAGCATTTATTTATGCCAACTATGTTGTAGCCAAATAATGCGATCGTGATGAAATGACAAATTTATCCATACTACAATGTATTTATTTAAAAATATGTAAGGTCAGAGAATCATAGAATTTTAAATTAGAGAAAAGAAAACCCTACTATAACATATCCAACAAGTCACTCAGCCTCAAAGACCTCCAATGAAGTCTGCTGTGCCATTTCCTGAGTCATGCCATTCCATTTTTGGTCAATGAATCATTACTAAACACTTAATTATTACCATAATAGTAATGCCCATTTTAATTAAAGTATTTAATATAAGTAAAGTATTTTCTAGACTATTAATGAAGAGTTCCAATAATGCTAGCCAATCTTGAAAAAGCTAACTATGAAATATTTGCATTGAAAATCACACGGGAGATAAATGGCTCAATTTCTTGGCTTAGAAACTTTCTTTGCCAAATGGGTTTTCTCGGTTCACTGTCTGAAATACGGCATGCCTACTCTTATAACCTCTGTCTGACTTTTAACCTTATTTCCAAAGCCAAGACTTCTCATTGTGTTATTTTTATGGAGTCCATTATGGTTTTTAAATCATATTATAAATTGTCTTAAATTTTTATAGAGTGAGATACAAGAATATGATTTGGGAGTGTTTTAAAAAGACTCTCACACGCTGAAATCCAGCTAGGTTATGCCATGGAAAGAACATTGGACTTGGAGTCATGAAGACTCAAGCTAAAATCTACCTTCCAACACTTACTGGCTCCATTACCCTAGGCTTATCACTTCACCTTTCTGCCTCAATTTCCTCATCTGTAAATTGGGGATAATAATAGCATCTGCTTGTTGTAAGGAAAAAATGAGATAGTACTTACAAAGCACTTTGCAAACCTTAAAGTGTGATAAAAAAGTTATTTCTGGAAAAGTTTCACCTAATTCACCAACCACAACATACTTCAAAACTCCTACTACTAAGATAAACAATTATTAATACCAATTATAAGGAAGATCTAGGCTTTGCAAGACACTACTTCTGTTAAAAATTTATCCCACCTAAACCATCTTATCTAGGTGAATTCCTGCCCCTTGCATTCCATTCAAGCAAGTTTGAGTGGAAGTAGATCTTTTGTCTAGATTGCCCAAGGCTGCGGTGGTCTGGATATGGAGACAGTCTCTTTATCCAAATGTGACGTGATGTCACTCTCTCAGGCCCTCATGGGAGTGAGCCACTTTTCATTGTAATATACATTCTCTCTTTAATTGTTAACCAGAGTTGATTGCCACCCTGGGGAACACCCACTCCTCCAAGGGCATATAAACTGTAAGCCCACCACCTTGAGAGGTCTTTAGCATTCAAGAGTGTCACTGACCCTTTATTAATAATGCTAGCATTACTTGATAAATGGTAGCATTATTAATAAATTGATTAATTAACCAGAAATTATGTCTCTCAAACATTTTGAATGTCACACTACTTTCAGACTTTTCCTTTAAACTCAATGTCTTTTCGATTTTCTCCAGAATTTTACAAGGAATCTTTAAGGATATGAGGGGAAAAATATTTTGAGGATTGAGAGTGCAATGCAGCACTTTAACATTTGAAAAAAAAGCAATTTATATAATCATTCATTTAAGTAAATGATAAAATAAAGTAAAATATGACTGGCAACAACTTGGATTGATCTCTTCTGAGTTGAAAGCTACGAATTTTCAACTGGGCTCAATTTTTAGTGTATGGGAAGTCCTTCCCAAATCTATTTCATTTCTCTCCAACATCATTTCCCTATGGAAAATGTGAAGGAAATAGGACAACAGGAATCAATGCTCGTATACAAATATCCCATCTTTGCTACTCTATTACATCTCCAATGGGCTTTTGAACAACAACAGAAATGTCTTCTAAAGGTGAGAATATTATAATTACAAGGAGCACCCAAATCAGTTGAAGCATGGAATTTATGGATGAGTCAGGTCATCCCCTCCAGAAACACGAATCTCCTCTAGGCTATCCTTGGCAGATGTTCATCAGACCAACACTCAGGTTGCCAGCAAACCAGTTCTCTAAAGACATTCTGAAGCTAAGGAAAACCATATGGTCATTGAGGGGCTAGCTAGTAGAGGAATCCAATAATCAAAGTTTCCTGAATGTTAGCTAATATGTTATCAGCCATGTGTAGGCTTGAGCTATCAGCTTTACCTGCCTATAGTAGAAATCCATAGAAGAAAATAACTCCATAAGCTATTGTTGAAGCCCAAGTCAAAGACAGAATTATGCCAAAGGTCTTGCTGGACTATTTCCTATTAAATTCCTTAGTTCCTCCTCTTCCTTTACACACTTCTACCCCTTTGATAGCTATGCAGAGTAGAAACTTCCAATGTAACATGATAGAGAGCACACAAAAGCAGTCTCCCATTAATCTGATTGGGAACTAGGCATGAAAAATAAACACACAGTGCACCCACAGGAGCACAAACTCTCTCCTTTAATCTCTTCTCATCTACATGTCAATAACTTAACTAAATGGCTGTGAGCCTTTTTAAGAGCTTCCAAATAAAACTGGCACTTTCCCATCACCCAGCTCTGCAAACTTGGGGGGGGGGGTGATTTTTAAATAAAAAAATTTATAGATGTTTGGACTTTAAATATTTCTACTTTATTGCTTTTGAATTGCCCGAGTTCAAATGAGACAATTAAGTGCTAGGTCTTTTTTTTTTTTTTATTCAGAGGCAAGATGAAGGTAATTTGCTGCTCCGTGCATCTGCTTCCTCATCAACACAGTGAGGACTAGGCTAATTAGGGGATGGAAACAATATGGTCATATGGATAGGCCAGATTGCTTGTCATTCAGCTATTCAATATGTGGGTTCTGCTTTCAGGACAGGAAACAGATAATGATTCCCGGGTGTCTTTCTTGTAATTCCTGGAAAGAACTTGGAAGTATTTGGATGTTTACCTGTTCATTTTTAGCTTTAATCCCAAGGGGGATCTTATTGGGATCCCTCATTTATTTTGGCCTTAAAACTCTAATTAGCCTTCTTTGGCACCAAATTAACAGAGAACTATGTCTATGCTAGGTTAAACTCTTTTATGGACTAACGACCACATTACATTATGCAGAAATTGGATGACTTTTGGATAAATTTACACTCTTTCACATCCATTCATATTAATGATTTTAGTAATTTCTGGGAAAATTCATTAAGACACAATGTAGACAAATATGAAGAATACAAGAATATATAAGAAGACATGTGAAATAATTCAGCGGGAAGTAAAATAGAAAAAGAATAATACATTGACTGCAACTACATACAAATAGTAACAGCAACAAAATCTAAAAAAAAAAACAAAGAAAAGAAACCAGAAGGGGACATTGAATCAAATAGTTTGCTTTTCTTTTATTTTGTTGAAGGTAATATACATTTTAAACAAATTTTAAATTATTGAGTATATACCTTAGCATGAGATTTTTTAAATGAGCATTGAAACATTTGCTTTTGTTAGTGGTTACTAGGTTCAAAAAATTTTTAAAGACATACAAATATGCCCCACATTCAGAAAATATGGAAGGAATATGATCTTATAACAGATAAATCTTAGGGTATTTATATCGCAAACAGATTCATCACAGCATTTTAAATGGCAATTTCTATGTATAATTAAAATGTGATGATTTACCCAAAATGTTTTGCATTTATTCAGAAACATATCTTTTGCACAAAATGCATGCATTTATTCAACTTCTGTCATAGTCTACTTAAAAAGAATCAGTTGATTATCTGTATACTAGCACAACTTTATGCAATAGGTTAGAGAAAATATTAACACATTTCTTACATTGATCAAGCCAAAAAGGGGTTATTTCCTGATAACGGAATTCAATTTATAAAATATTCTAGGAAATCTGTGTTTATACATACTTTGGCAAGAGACTTAGAGTGGGAGTAATGCTTACAAGGGGTTTTGCTGGGAACGAAGGTGATGTTTTAACAAAGTATTCATGTTATACAATCCTTCTGGGCAGGGTACATTACATAACCATTTTAAAATGAATCATGGTCTGGAGCAGGTTGTTTTGTTGAATAGCCATTTGATTTGTTATTGAAAGCACATGAAAATAGTTAGCAGAGTTCTTTAAGTATTTCTGTCATCTTCAGAACCAAAGAAAACTCCTAACATTTTCTCTACTCATTTAAATAAGGGCACTGGATTTAAATTCTATTACTTCAAGTTGTGCAAATCTCTCAAATTCTCTGGGCAGGGGGTCAGACATTACTTAGATGAGAGATTGCTTTATCTAGTTTCCAGCAAGCAGCTAAAATGACAAAGGAATGAAAAAGTTTAAAGTGTTCTTTAATAAAAAGCTTTTTTTTTTTCAATTTGCAAAAATGCCTTGTCTTTTCAAGAACAAGTGAGGAGCTCCATATGGCACCTCCTCATATGGACTTGGCTGGGCAGTGATGGTGGGCTTCAAAGAATGACAAGAGGAGATTCTGCAGGTAAAGAAACACTTACCTGAAGATGCAGTATGGATCTGCCATGGTATGTTTTCTATCATCCAGGTATATATGACATTACATATCCCATGTAACTATACTGCATTTACTCATAAAATCAAAATACCCTAATCAACTGAACATACATTTAAAAAAAAACTTTAAAATCGTGGGAAACCTGACAAATTCAATCAATACTCAGCATTAGATTTGAATTTACAAAATAAAAGACTTCAATATCCCCATTCCACCCATTAACAGAAACCACTTTACCCAGACAAATATGATCCTTAAAAAGCGACACATGACTAACATTTAAAAGTGCATTGTATTTTCTGAGTGGGAGCTCCAGCCAATAGGAGAGAGGCATCACTGAGAGATTAGGAACCCATTGGTGTGGCAGGCCCATCTGTCACAATGTTACATGTGTACATAAGCCTCATTTAAATTACTCTATGGATAGTTTTGCTGTTGCAATTCCTTGTGTTTTAAGCCTATTTTTAGAGTTTAAAAGAGAAATGTGTTCCTATATACTAATCATTTTATTAAGATGATTATTCATTTGGTAACTGGCTAATAACAATATATTATGCACTGAAAGAAATATAAATAGGTAGCCAAGTTCTGTTAGGCAGCTCATGAATTTGCATAATCACAATTGCCCTCCCAAATTCAGTACTTTTAAAAATTGGTATTTTTATGCATACACAAATTAGTTTCCTGACATGAAATCACTTTAAATCCCTGTTCTATAACCTTGTTTCCTTTCTGTTTACATTTTTGTTCCAATTCTTGTGAAATATTCTGTTGCAAGGCATGCAGGGCTCCCTCTGAAAGCAGCTTCTGAAACCTATGGAATGAAGGCAGTTTATAAAAGGTACACTTTGCTCAGAACTCTAAGCAGGAGTCATAGATCACATGGAACATTTTTTCTAGAAACCAAGGAAAGTGGGGATCACTTCTTGAATTGCAACTAACAATCCAGAGAGAATTAGAAAGCAATATTCTAATTAAAGTTGATTCATAAAATTTGGGTGGGGATGAATACTTTAGTAATAGATTAAGGTTTCGCAAGAAAGATACCAGTGTTTCTTTTAAAAGTTTACAATACAAATCTTGCCATCTTGACAGGTCATGGTTGGCTATGCTTCAGCTGTATTAATAAAGACATTTTTAATAGAAAACATGTAGTGTTAGACTCAATTGAAATATGACTCGCAGATAATGTATATATCATGCAATTCAGATCATGTCATTAAGGTATTTACTGCCTCCAGGGGAAATATGTTCTAATTGCAGGCAAAGTAATTAAGAAGTGGTGGTAGGGAGAAGGAATAGCCTCGAGGGCAGTAAGTTAGCAGAGCTGAGATCTGGAATCAAGTTTGATGGCACCCAATTTAGAACCCTTTCCACCAAGTTAAACATAGTGAATATAATGTCCTAAAATGGACAGGACAATGTTCAAATCTGTCTTCACATTTTTAAGAGAGAACCCTGGATCTGTTTAATCCACACCTTTACTCATTTTTAATCCTTGAAAATATCGTTGAGGTGAAATATTGCTTTGGAAACTGTCACATGTGGATTTTTTCCCCCAGGAGACCTATAATTGCAGTGCTATGGGAAATTCCATTAAGGAAATTCTGCTATTCCAGAACATAGAGTTGCCTGAATTATTGAGAGGGCAAATGACTTGTTGAGAAGGCGTTTGTGACTGTGAAGGCATCTTTTTCATTATTCTATACCATGATGCCTCTCTAGATGCAGAAGAGTTATCCTAGATATGTGAGATTATGGTTTATACGTAAATCCCTAGGACTCCAGGCACCTCTTCCAGGAACTTGGAAAAATCCATTGTTGTTGGTTATTTTTGTTCATCATAACAAAAGATCCCATAGAAATGTATTTTATTTTTATTTTAATAATTTTATTGTTGCTTTTGGTTTTATATAAGACTGATTTCCTTTCATTCCTGGACTCTGTTGAGCTCTTTAACAAACAAACAAAAATTTGGGGGGCTTTTTTGGAGGGGGAAGGCAGGGCAATTGGGGTTAAGTGACTTGCCCAAGGTCACACAGTAAGTGCATCAAGTGTCTGAGGCTGGATTTGAACTCAGGTCCTCCTGACTCCAGGGCCGGTGCTCTACTCACTGTGCTACCTAGCTGCCCCCAAACAAAAAAAAATAAGAAAAACTGATATAACAACTCTATCTGACAGTGTCTTCTATAGTCCATACTCTAGTTCTCCTTTGTCTCCACTACAGGGAAGAAGGTATGTTTCCCTACTAATTCATTAGGCCTGAGAACTCCTTAAAAATTTCAAGGATTAGACCAAAAAATGTGTTTACAGGTTCTGGATATGTGTATGCCTTCAAAGGAGTTTAGAGGACATCTTAGTACAGTCATAATCATGGAATTTCAGAGCCAGAAAGACCATAATAGAACATTTAGTCCAATCCCTCATTTTAGAGAAAGTTCCATGCTCCTATTCTCCCAGTAGACAGTGAGCTCCTTGAGATAAGGGCCTATTGGTTTCTTTAAAAAAAAAAAAGACATTTCTTTAGATTCCTTGCACCTAGTACAATGCCTGGCATGTAGTAGGTGGTTAATAAGAGCTTGCCGACTGTCTCCCACAGTACCTCAACCATAGCACAATAAGAAGACCAAGAATGGATCAAGTCTGATTATTTCACTGATTTCAGTGAAATAAAAACAAGAGGACAGGTACCTGTGGAGTGACTATTTTACCCCATGCTACTGTCAGAGCAAAGGTTTCTACCATCTGCTGCTCTGCTGATTCTGGAATGATCTGTAACAGATGACTGACATGTTTCTCAGCATTAAGGATTTTTTTTTGCATGAGAAAAGAAATGATAGACGAGTAAAGAGCATATGCGGGATTTACAAAGAGAGCCGATCATGCTTAAGAGGTGAATCTTCAGCTATCAAATCTAATCCTTCTTGTCAGTATTGGCTTCTTTAGGTCTAAATGAACGTTCACTCTTAGGAGGTGGGACAAGTCAAGGTGGGAACAGTTAAGATCTCTGAACCAAAATCTTCCTCCTGAAAGCATTAACAAATTGCCAAAGTTTCATTTGCAATAGACATCCAATGAATATGATTAAGAAGATGGTAGAATATTAGAAGAAATACAATTTGCATTCAGGAATGAGATCAGAAAAAAATGGGTAGTAACAAATATGACTTTCTAAAGAACAAATCATCCAAGAACAATTTAATTCCTTTCTGTGAAAGACAACCACTTAGATAAGGAGGAAGAAATAGAAAATAATTTACCTGGACTTCAATATGGATTTTGATTCCATCTCCTCTGACAAGCACATCAATAAATAGGGGAGACAGACAATGATTTTTAAACTTTCTGAAGTGTTGAAATCTTTTGTTGTTTTTCAAGTTCCAAACCCACAACCCCCCGATGTCCTAGAACAGGGATATGAGATGACAGACCTAATTAATGATGCCTGTCATGGATGAACTTTCCATTAAGAATTCCCCAGAGAGCCTTCCTGTAGCTAGCTGTGGGGTTCCATGGAACACAGTTTTAAAACCATAATTCTAGAAAATAATACTAACTGAAAAATTAGTTCTCAATGGAGATATAACCTGTGAAGAGTCCCATAAATTCTTACCTCTGGAATTGTTATTTCACATCTGAAAGGGTAGCCGGTAACTAATAATGATGTAAAGAATAACGTAGTAAAGAAAAGATCATTAAGAAGTAGACCAATCTTTCTAGCAATATATCTTCTTCATATCTTTGGACAACATGAGACATCTTCCATACCCAAAGAACTCTTTTCTAAGGCGAGCTAATTAAGAAGTTCAATATTCCCTTAAATATATGAGTCATTTTCAAAGACCTGAAGAACAAAATATCTGAAAATCAAGATATTGGATCCGAAATTATTTGTGGCTTACCACAAAATCCAAATTTTTACCTCACTCACTGGAGTGAGTCATGCAAAGGATATTTTAAAAAGCTAGAAATAGCTTGAAAATTCTTAAAATCTGGAAAAAATAACTGATTAATGTCAAAATTCTATCTTAAATATTGGCAACATTGAATTGACAACAGATACATATCATCTTGTTGCATTTTACTGTACTACATTAAAAGAATAAGTGCTATTCTCCAAACTAGGAAAGGGGAAAATCTCTCAGGGCCTAAAAAAGGAAAGTGAACGAAGTAAATTTTTTTCAAAAAAGGAAATCAAAGTCTAAAAAGAATCTTCCCCTCCCCCCGCAAAAAAAGCATGAATTAGAAATAAGGATAGGTTAAGAATAATTCACAACTTCATATTAACATATAACGTGAGGCACATGTTATTCATTATTATTTTTATTTTGTTATATTATATAAGTTTAGTAATTTACTGAATCATCTTACTAGTTATAAGGAGTTCAGGAAGAAGAGAAATAAAGGGAGGATTTATGGTCTCCTGCCAATACAGGAAAAGCAAAGGCAAAAGGTTTGTCAATGTACTGTGTCATAGTTCAAAATAGCCAGACTTCACAGAACAAACCTCCTCAATGAAAGGATTTGTTCTGTAAAACTTGGACTCAGTCAAAAGGCCGCACCCAAGGACCTAGAAGGCCACATGTGGCCTGGAGGCTGAAGGTTCCCCACCCCTGCTCTAGCTCCCCTGGGACTTCACCATACACAGTTTTGAATTGTTACTAAATTATTCAAGTTTATGTGTGGCTTGTCTTCTCCAAAACATCATAAGTTCTATAAAGGCAGGAATAGTGCTGCCTTTCTTAAGATACCATAATTATTTGCTCAGTAAATACCAATAAAATTTCACATTTGCAAAAGTTGTTCTTTACTCGTCTTTTTCACTTGTGTCTGACTCTTTGTGACCCCATTGGGGTTTTCTTGGCCAAGATATTGGAGTGGTTTACCATTTCCTTCTCCAGCTCATTTTACAGATGAGGAAACTGAGGCAAACAAGGTTAAATGATTTGCCCAGGGTCACATACATACCTAAAAAGTGTCTGAGCCTGGAAGTGAACTCAGGAAGATGAGTCTTTCTGATTCCAGGCCCAGTGCTCTATCCACTACACCACCCTGCTGCCCTTTAAAAAATTTGGCAGATTACTAAAAAAAATGGGACAGAAATAGAATTCCTAAAGGGACTTGATCAAGTTAAGTACATTTACACTTCACATGTGTGCAATAATAGAACAGAAAGAAGAAACGGGTTATATACAGACAGAGGAGAAAAAGCTGTGTTAATCCAAGTGGCTCCGTACTGAATAAGCAACAGCAATGTAGAAATGGAATCTTAGAAGTTAAAATGACGCTAGGATGTATTAACAGGAAGGTAATATACAGTAACTGAGAAACAATCATTTTCTTACTCAAAATCAGGCCCTTCGAAAGCCAACAAATGTAATTTAGCCCTCTGAAAATTTAAAACAACTATTAAAAAAGAGAGAAGTAGGAAGAAAAAAATACACAAAATTAAAGGGAACAATGAGAACCAGTTAAATGATGTATGGGATGATGGTGGTGGGGGTGGGGGTGATGGTGCTGGTGGTAGAAAGAATGATTTATTAACACCAAGTATTAGTAGGAAACACTACCTGTTCTCCACCTCCACTGGGCATAGAACGAGGAAGGACAAAGATGTAAATTAATGTGGGAAGGGTTTTAGACATGAGGAAGAACTAACTTTCAGAGTGATTAAAACCTAAGATCGGTTACAAAAGGAAATTATTGAAATCTTCATCCCTAGAGAATCTTAAAAAGAGTATGCCTTTAGGCACAAACTTGGCTAGAGGCAGGTGCTAGTTGAGGTAATAAACTCTTGATTTGACTTATGTGTCTGATTCTACATTGAGAAAAACAGGACATGCTCTGAAATGTCTGGAATGGGGTTTTTTTTTGGGGGGGGGGGTTGGACAGGGAATTACGAAGAAATTATAACTACATTAAACATTCTCTTTAAAGTTGTAATTTAGTAAAATAAAACATGTCCTAATTAAATATTGTAATATTTATGTAAACCAAATGCAATCAAACGGGTTTTTCTCCATTTCTACTGTCCCTAGGGATAGAAGAAAGGGAAAATTATAATTTCTATACTTTATCTTCTGAAAAAAATTATATTTTATAAATTCTTATAAGAATGTGTAATTAAGCTTCCAGAAACTTTCTTCTGACTGTCTTTATTCAGTGGACATACATAAAAACAAACAAAAAACCCTGAATATGCAAATGAAATTCTATAGAGAACTGGTGTTTAATTTCTATTCCATTATCATTTTGATCATTTTAACAGCTTTGTAGGATAAAAATAGATACAGTAGAGATAGCATGATATAAAGAAAAGGCATTGGGTTAGAATCAGAAGAGCTGATAAGACTCAACTTGTGCTGTAAGCCATTCGTTCATCTGTAAAATGGGTCATTGTGAAAATCCCATGAATAATTTGTGCATGTGGTTACCTGTCAAGCCTTGTATGTAACATATTATTCTCTAAAGAAGAAACATAAAACATGTCTGTTCAGGATTTATTGCTCTTTCTTCAACGTTTAAACTATATGATCAGCCATATCAACAATGTTCTAATATTTTTGAATTTCCTGTCCCCTTTTCCATTGCCATAATGACCCCTAAATCTGAATGATCTCAAGCATCTGCCTTCTCTAGTCCTATTCCCAGGAGCAGATCACTCTTGGGGGAAAAATCAGAAAACAAGGCCTCCTCAGTCTACCATAAATTTAAACTATCTGACTTCAAATGTGCCCTTAAAGATGCATAGCAATTCATTTAACCATCTTCAAATCTGGATCATATTCTCCCACAGTAGCTGCTTCCAGTCTCCTATCTCCTCAAACTCCAAGTCTATGCTGCCCCATCACCCAGCAGAGGACCTTGCTCTGCAACTTTACAGAGAAGATCGAGACCATGACACTTCAAGTCCTCCGTCCTCCCTTTTTCCCTCCACACCTCAAAATCTCTCTGTGCTTTCTCACATCTTCCCTCTCCCTACTGTCTCAGTGGCAACAGATTAACCATGTCTCCTTCTAGTATAGACTAACTGGTGTGGGGAAGCTGCGGGCTAGAGGCCACGTGTGGCCCTCTAGGTCCTCAAGTGTGGCCCTTTGGCTGAATCCAAACTTCACAGAACAAACTAGCATGTGTATGTGTGTGTGTATATATATTAAATATATATATATATTATATATATATAAACACACATACATACACACAAATATATGTATGCATATATACATATATATGTATTTATATACGTGTATATACACATACATATATGTACATATGTATGTGTGCATGTAAGTAGTGTATGTCTGCATGCATGTATGTGACAGTCTAGAGGAATGTGCTAAATTCCATCTAATTAGATGGAATTAAATAGGGATAAATGTACAGTCTTGCCCTTAAGTACGAAAGACAAACTCCACAAATCAAAGGACAAGCAGCAATGGATATATAGCAGTTATGGTGAAAATGATATTGCAATTTCAATGCCCTACAAGCCAAATATGAGTGAGCAGGGTATTGTGGCAGGCAAAAACCTAGCCTGAATTTGGGCTGGATTCAGGAGGGTCCTAGCTTTCAGGAACAGCAAGGCGATAGGACCACTGAAATGTTCTCTTATTATAATTCATAAGAATTATTATGTTCAGTCTGGGCACCATGGTTTCAGAAGGACATTTAAAGGAAAGCATCCCAAAGAGGGCAATAGGGATTGGCGATAGACCTTGAGTTCATAATATATCAGTCACCTGATATGTGTTTGTTAAGCACCTACTATGTACCAAAGACTATGCTAACCTCTGGGGATACAAAGAGAAACAAAACAGAGTCCCTGGCCTCAAGGAGCTCACAATCTAATGGAGTCAACAAGAAACAAACAAATATGCACAAACAAGATACATATAGGATGCACTAAAAGACATTAAAATCAAGATGGATTGGGAAAGATTCCTGTAGAAGGTAGATTTTTAGTTGGTTCTCGGACTTAGTTGGTACTTTAGTTGGTACTCCTTACATAAGGAGTAGAGTAGAAGAAATTAGGCAGTTATAGCTTAGAGAAAACTCATGGGGAATATCATAGCTACAGTCAACTATTTGAAAGATGGTGTGACCTAGAAGAGAGATTGCACTTATGTTTGGCCACAGAGGATTGGGCATTTTATGTCAGGAAAATACTTTCTAACAATTAAAACTGTACAAAAGTGGAATAGTTTGCTTTACAAGGCAGTGGTTTCACTTCTTAAAAGTCTTCAAACAGAGACTAGAAAACCAACTTGACACATACATTATAAGAGAGATTCCTTCATGTATGAATCAGACTAGATGATCACTGAGATTCCATCTCTCAAATTCTGTGATCACTCCTTGAAAGTCTCACTAACATATCAAATTCAACACATCCAAAATGGAACGGATAGCAAAAGAAAATAGTATGTTATAGATATCTTGAAGACAAGACTTTTGACCACTGTCTAAGGTAAATAATACTAATGAGAGACAAAGAAGGATTTGGCTTCTCTTCAGTTTCTATTCCTTAGACCTACATAAAAATCTCTATCCGATGCTACACCATGGAGTGAAGGTAAAACTCAATTCTCAAAGACGTTAAGAGTGGAACACAAGTTCTGAAATGGCTTACAGTACAATCCTGGTGAAAGGCCACCTGTTTTGTAAGAGGTTTTCATACTGGCTAAGCATGGAAAAGTCCATGACCACAATGGTAACCATCCTGGGCCTGTTTCATCAATTGAAAAAGGAGGGGGTGGGACTACCGGCTTCCAGCTCTAAATCTATGATTCTATGAGGACAGCTTAGCATGCAGTTTAGAGATCTGGATTTGGAATCAGGAAGACCCAGGTTCAAATCCTTCACCAAGTTTAACTATGAAAATGGTGATGATCAAGTCCTTAATCTCTTAATTGAGTCAAGTAAACTAGTCATGTCATAACAATATTCTCACTTATAAAATGGCTATAATAATCCTTGTAGTACCTACCACACAAAGTGGCTTTGAAGCTCAAATGAAACAATATATATGAAATGTTTTACAAACTTTGAAGCACTGCATAAAGAGCAGCTACCAAGAGGGGATGGATAGTTTGTTGTCCATGGTGAAGGAGCAAATAGAAGCTGCTTCCATAGTGACAGTGATAGAAAAGGATTAAACAGTACCAAGAATCCATTTTATGACTGTCTATAAACATTAACTATTGGTACTCAAGGTTCAAGCAAGTCCTGTATAAATACCACTGATCTCCTACACTAATTAGAGAAACAATCACAACCAAACCCGCTCTAATGGAAAACAGAAGATAGAAAAAAAGTTTGTTATAGGAAAAAAACAGTTCTCAAGTTTCCCTGAGAAGCAAAGAACTAAAATGGGAGAACTGGTTTCATCATGTACCTAAAGGAAATAAGAAAGAACATTTCATAGGACATTTGGTCATCAAGGCTTACATAAGGAAGCTGACTACCATGAAAATAACTGCAACTGATGAAATAATATATTTTGTAGAGGATGAAGTAATAGAAAAAAAATCATGAAGGACTTGACTACATCCTTATACATAGCTTAACATCTGAAGATTTCAACATCAAGTTGAGAATAGGGTTCAGGAGTAGGGAAACCTGCAGCCTAGAGGCCACATGTGGTCCTCTAGGTACTCAAGTGTGGCTCTTCAACTGAATCCAAACATCATTCAGGCAAGGGACACACTTGAGGACCTAGAGGGCCACTTGTGGCCTCAAGGCTACAGGCTCCCCACCCCTGTAGATGATTAAAAATCTATTTCAGGATGGAAAAGCCAAAGTCCTGCAGACTGTCTGTGTACATCTGTGAATCTTTTTCAAGGTGATAGAAGAAAGGTGTTTCAGATGATAAGCACTAGTATGGACAATATCACAGACAATTACATTGCCTTAAGAGTCAGGAAATGATGGGTCACCAACATAGGGGTCATTTCAGACTCAGGTGTCTGCAGTCAGATGTCAACTAGCTAGAGCAAAGATTGAAATCAATATCACATTGGAAAAAATATAAGATGAAAGGACAGTTCGTGTAATTATAGCAGATCCAATCATACCTTTCTAAACAAGTTGTCGATTCAAAAAAATGAGAAATGGACCAAAGTAAAAATATAGATTCCACTATTTCTTAGTAAAATATAATTGGGGCAAAATAAGAGCCATTATGACATGGCTCACCCAATAAACACTCTTCATTGTGTAGCAGAGGACAACACTAATTATAGTACAAGTTAGATTGCAAAACAACATAGGGAAAAAAGAATAGAAGATTCCCTTACGAGACAGTGTAAATAGTCAAGAAGAAAATGAGCTTTCAGGATTAGTCATGAAATTCAGCTAATCTAAGGCATCCCCAGAGTATTAATACGTGAAACTGGGAGAACAACAAATTGCTGTGGAATGGAATAGATCTGTGAGGTAATTCAATTCAGCATAAACAGTAGAACCAACACATTTGGATTCCATCATCTCAGTATCAATGCTATTATGTGAGGAAGTAGTAATGCCATCTAAGAAGAGGAAGTCAGGCAAGAACAATTAGATTTAAACAGATACATTCAGAAGAATCCATGTTCTGCTTTATCTAATTGTAGTGGTACTCAGGGATCAATGTTCAAGATGTTCCAAAGAGGAGAAGATTCTAAAAGAAAACAAAAGACAGCTGATAATAATTTTACTAAAATCCATGAGCAATTACAAACTCATTTGCCTACTCCCTCAAAACTTTGAAGTATCTGTGACCTCACTAAGTGAATACTCCCTCCAGTGGCGCAGATCAAGAGATATCCGATGTTGCAAATTCTATGCAACTTTTGTCCATGTCCTCCCAGAAAATTTCCACATTGGGTTCACCCCTTTAGACTTCTGGACACTTCGGGGATATCAATGCAACATTTGGACTGCCCAGTGGTTATCTCAGGTTCTTGCTACATGACTGGGCCACTTTTTTTTTCAGGTCATTCATCTCTAATATCACCTTTTATGTTGACTCTCTGGGGCCATTCTCACACAGCCTGCTCACACTTGCCCTATGCCATACCATTGCCCTCTGGGTAATACTCAACTTTGAAGACCATGTTTTTCCATGACTTGTAGTCATACAGCCTCACTAGAAGACTATTGGTATTTTTTAATAAGTCTCTTTTTTCAGGAAAAAGCTTGTCATTACAAAAATACTAAACATTTTCAGAAAGAGCTACTCTCCCAAAATCTTTGTGAATAGTCTATTCATTAATTAAAGAATCCTTGATGAAAATGAGAGAAGGGATTAAGCAGGCTTTCATACAACATTTCTTACAACACACCACATCTTCAGTTATAGAATTTGTCAACTGAGAGATGAAGAGAATATAAGAGTCTGCTGTGTCTGCTATTTAAATTTCTTTAAGCATTTGACTTGGCAGAACAAAATGGAGCCCCAAATAGTCATTTCAAAGAATGTAATTCAGACACATGTTAAAATTCATAAAATATAATATACAATATAACATGACAAATGTGAACATAGCAGTAACAGTGGTTTTGTTTAATGACCTACTGAGTATCAATATTAAATGAAACATAAAGTAGGTTGCTGTTCTTCAGTTGTGTCCAACTCTTCATGACCCTGTGGACCACAGCATGCTAATACTCTCTATGGGGTTTTGTAGGCAAAGATACTGGAGTGGTTTGCCATTTTTTCTAGGGATAGATTAAGGTAAACAAAGGTTAAATGACTTGCCCAAGGTCACACAGCTACTAGGTGTCTGATGTCAGATTTTAATTCTGGTCTTCATGATTCTAGGCTCAGGGCTTGATCCACTGAGTCACCTGGCTGTCCCGTCTTATGTAAAGTATTGATTAGTGATTATATGAGGTATTGGAAAGGCTTACATTAAAGGATTATTTATCAGTTACATTGTCCTTCAAATATTTTAACTTTCAGAAGGCAATATGATAATGTATCAATCCCAGGAACATTACAGAGCTACCTCAATGAAATATCCACACTTATTTGAAAGAGTCCAAATAATAATCCACAATAGAAAAACAAAAAAAATGAAAAATGTATATTTGCCCAGTTAGTAGCATACAAGTAAATACTCAGAAAAGAGACAGCGACAGAGACAGAGACAGAGAGACATGGAGAGAGAGAGACAGACAGAGAGACAGAGACACAGAAAGAGACAGAGAGAGACAGAGAGATGGAAACAGAGACACAAGAGATGCAGAGACAGAGACAAAGAGACAGACAGAAATGAAGACAGACAGAGACAGAGGCAAGAGAATCAGAGACAGAGTCAGAGACAGACAAAGACAGAAACAGGGACAGAGAGATGAAGATAAAGAAAACCTATAAGCCAGCATTATATAGTCCCTATAGAATAAGGAAGACCTGGTTTCAAGTCACATCTCTTACCTATTCAAGATATGGTACTCTGGGCAAATCATTTAACTTCTCAGTTTCCCAAACATCTCTCTGTTTTAAAATTGCATAGCAGTTGCAGAGCTGCATGGGTAGAGGAATTTTCTTCACTTGGCATTCATCACACCAATTAAATCTGAAGAGATTGTACATAAATATGTGTGTTTGTGTGTATACAGACACATATATTTATCTCCTGAGGTTTCAAACACATATATACATACATTTGCATGTTATTTAACATGCTATCACTATAATAGAAAGCTACAGAATCAGAGACACAGAAACAGAGAGACATTGCTTAATTAAATCTTCAACATTCCCTTAAGGTTCTCTTAGCTACAAAAATGAATAGGAGGATTTTGCAGTAGATTGCATTTGGGAAATTGTCTAATGCTTTAAATGATCAAATACCTGTTTCCACAAAACTGACCCCTTCAACATCAATATATTCCTGGCGATCCCATAGGGCTATAAACCATGGAAAGAAATGCTCTCAGAAGACTAAAAATGGAAGGTGATCCCAAGGAGAACAGAAAGAGTATGATGCAGCTTTGGTATATTACCAATGTTACTTGTACACGTGAAATGATACGAAAGACAAAATCAAAGTAACTTCAGGTGAAGACACATAGGAAGAGTAAGGATAACAGATTGAGTACTCCAGTGGAAATATTAAAAGAACCAGGGGAAGGCCTCCAGCATAATTGAGGGGTCTTCTATATCAGAGTTAATGGAATGGCATAGGTAAGAATAGGACAGCAGGTAATGACACAGAGGGGTTGCAATCTGCACTGCTGGCAGGATTTTCCACAGTGCTACAGGCAACTGTGCATCGAAATCTTGAAATATTCCTTTGCCCAGGAGAATTAACTTCATATTAGAAAGTAAAGAACAAAAATAATTAACAAAGACTTGAAACCCAATGCAGAAGAGGCTAAGGACTCTCAATATTCAAGATATTATGTCTGGAGACTACATCTCAGGCTACTTAACAAATGTACAAATGTTGCTACCAAGCCACCATCTGTGATTTTTGAAGAAATGTGGATAACAATAGAGATGACTGTTATTGTTCAGTTGTTTCAGTTGTGTACGGCTCTTTGTGACGCCTTTTGGGGTTTTCTTGGCAAAGATACTAGAGTGGCTTGCCATTTCCTTCTCCAGCTCATTTTACAAATGAGGAGCTAAGACAAAAAGGGTTAAGTGACTTGTCAAGGGTAACAGAGATAGTGAGTGTCTGAGGTCAGATTTAACCTCAAGAAGATGAGTCTTCCTGAATCTGGACACAGCACTATATCCACTTCACCACCTACCCTCCCAGACGTAGGCAAATGTTATACCAATTTTCAAAAAGAAGGTGAATTTTTCAAACCATAGGCTAGAAAGCTCTATTTAGATTCCTCATAAAATTAGAGTATGCATGATTAAAGGAATCATTTGTGAACACTTAAAAAGGAAAAAGATTTTTACCATGAATCGGCATGGATTCATCAAGCTTTAGTTACACAGACTAAATTTGTGTCCCATTTGGGGCCAGATTATTAGTTAGATACAGTGAATACCATTGACATTATCTACTCAGATTTCCATAAGACAAAGTCTCTCCCTACTTCCTTGTTGACAAAATAGATACGGAATGAGTCAGTTACAGTTAGGCAGATACAGAACTGACTGAGTGAGGGACCTTGAGGATTAATTAATTAATGAACTGAGGCCAGCCAGATGTTGAGAAGTGCAAACATTTCTGATATTATCACTTAATTGAAACTATCTCCCAGAAAAAATCATCAGACTTGAATATACATTGAAAAAGGAAGAAGTCTGCAGAGATGAGAAACAGTTGTCTAAAGTATTTTGTGGCTGGAAAAAATTATTGTGAATTCATCTCTGCGTATTTCTAAAATTTATCCCTAATAAATGAGTATTTGTGCTGTGTAAAGGAAAAAAACATCGTTATATGAATGGAATTCAATCAAATTGGTCTCCATATTAATTTGATTAAATTTAACTATTCAGAAGATAAATTGATTTATTTGAAATAAAAAAGTCATAAATAGGTAACTTGAGGGCAGGGACAGAGAATTATTTAATTGTTACATCTCCACAGTACTCTGCAAATGGTAGGGACTTCCTAAAAGTTGGTTGAATTCAATTACCAAACTATTCTTTGGGGTTTAGTGTAACTTGTCACTTCTCCTTTTTCAGTCTGACATACGTATTACAGAGAGAGGTAATTGATACCATCATTTTGGTGTGAGTGAAGATGAGTTAGTTCATCTCTTTGGGTTACTTTCATTGGGGACAACTAAGGAATTAGATTTGTAATCTTAATAGCAGATAACGACAAGGCCAGTATAACTTTCAAATGTCTTTAAGGAATCACAGCTAAGAATGAGGTTCTTAATTTATTAACCACCTAGTAAATAACTCTGTAAATCTGCGTGATTTTGAATATATTTTTCCTCCATGTGTAGGCTGATATTTTTGGTCTAAGCCTTCATTTTCCTGGGATTTTTTTTCTCCCTAATTTCCATTGTAGTATGCAGCTTCTCTCTCATTTTGTTTTGGGTTCTTTTTTTCCTCCCGTCAAATTGGCAATTTGAACAAATGAAATTATTTACAAAGCAAAGCATATATAAATTTGCATTGTGCAAATTTTCTGACCTTACTTCATGTTTCATAGTTCTGTGAAGACTTCCTTCTTCTGAGAACAAATATTGAGCTCTGTTTATAGAGTTATTTTGACGCAGATTCTGATACAGAGTTCTTTAAGGAAAACACCACCATGAATTTCAGCATGTTTATAAGCTGAAAAACAAACATGCACTAGAGAGACAGTCAGCCTATAGCAAAGCTAATGCAAATTTAGCAGGGAGGGGAGCATTGAAAACATTTGTAGGCTTTATGAAAATAAATGAGAAACTCTGAAAGAATAATATAATTTATGATGACAAAATGAAGAATTGGGTAGGAGTTTGCAAGCTATGAACCTGGACAAGATTATCTGTGTTTTCAGTGATATGTAGGGTGTGGAGAGCACTGTGTTAAAGAACGATAAATTGAATTTTAAAGTCTCTGCATAAACATAGACCAAAATAGGAATCAACATTTGATGCCAATGAAAATGTGATATTTTACTGAAGTTTCTGAAATTTTATTATGACCATAACCAAGGATCTGGTCATTAACATAAAATGAAACCCACCTAAGGCCTTAAACATCTCTTTAAAACTACACAGCCCAACAGCAACTGGTTGACCAAATTAAAAAAAAATAAAAACAAAATAAATGTGCCATATTCTGAGTGGAGTTTAATTTATGAGTACACTGTAACTGGAAAATCATTGAGAATAGATGTGCTTGCACTCTGTTTATTTCAAGTTGCTATGAGCCAAAACAACCAACATTCCTTTTGACTGGCCACAGAGTTAGTCTTCCTGGCATAGAATACACTGAATTCTGAAAGACCTATCAGGCTACCTACCATACAGCAAAGTAACCAGTTCTATTATTCCATTTTCTATTTGTTTTGGTATTATTGAAAAAGCCATAGTTCTAGAACCAAACGGCCTTTATAGATCACTTGTTATCTGTTCTGTGCTTACTACCTACCCTTGTTTCATTATATCTCATGTTAGAAGTATTGAATTTAGTCTGAAAAATGGTTCACAGGTCTTTCAAGGAAGGTTCCTAACGAATATTTTCCACGTTAGCATTTCGTCACATTATCCAAATATGAGTTGATGATGATCATCATCATCATTAATTTCACACATGAAATTAATGACTGGTAATAATGTAAAAACATTCCTAAAACCCACTGGTATGGGTCTCTCTTATTGGTGGAGATCAGTGGCCCATGCCTGTGGAGTTGGTGAGAGCAGGGGAACTATGGTCTCTTAAGTCTTCTTTAAGCTTTGAGTTGTTTGAGTCTTTTCAGACTATGCCATCACCTTGGGCACTTCTGGCATCTAGGTTAAAAAAAAGATGGACGATGCCAACCCCACTTCATATTGCCAAAGGAAAAGACTTTGGGAAGAAGCCAACATGAGAGGAGCTGGCAGTCTCCAACATGTCCCCATCCCAAGCTTGCTACTCTACAGACTTCAGGGAACTTCCCCTTGGGTGAGATCTAAGATATTCTCATATTCATTCATTCATTCATTCATTCATTCTCTCTCTCTCTCTCTCTCTCTCTCTCTCCTTCCACTCTTATCCCCCCCACCACACACACACACACCTGTGCCTCTCCCTTATCAGCTGAGCTTAGTTACCTCACTATATATTTGTGTTTTGCTTTCAGCTTGAATAAATGTTTTTCTTGGCTACCTATTATGTGTCTTTATTGTGGAACTGATATTCAGTGGGGGGAAAGCTCAAACCATGGATGTAAAGTTTGTGATCCTCCTTTTCCCCAATTAATAAAATGAAATGAAACAGCAGAGGGTAGCTTGAACCTGAAAACAACACCCCCTACATTAATATTTCAGGGAACAAATCCATATAATTCTAGCCTAGTACTCCTCTCCCTAAGGAGAGCAGAGTGACCAAATTTCTAGTCCCAACATCCTGCTTCTCCTCCTGGAAGAAATTAAAGTTACCCTTGGTGATAAAAGAAGCTAGAAACATCTATTCTTTCTCCCTTTGAGCCACACGATGACATCGTCCTTGCTATATGTGGGGGATCAGTTCTCACCACAGCAATAATATTTAAGAGCTACCTTAGAGATCTATTCCAACTCCTCATTTTATAGATGAGGAAGATTAAGCAATCTGCCCAAGGTCACACATCTAGTTAGTGGAAAAGGCAAAACTAGATCCCACGTCTTCCGAATCTCAGATTTCTTTTTTTTTTCTGCTACCCCTAAGTGAATTGCTTATACTCAATTCTTCTTACGGATATTAGGCATATTTATTAGGTTCAGAAATTTATCTAGATTATATGACACCACTTTCATGGAATATACATGAGCTTTTTAAAACTACCCTTTGTGTCTTCACATTGGCATCAGAACTGGCTGAACTCTGATCCCCATCTTGCTCTCACCATGCTAACAAACTGTGTTGACATTCACTAAATCAGATCAACTTCACCACTCTACCTACCAAAACATGGTTTCCCTGTATAATATCTCCATAACAATAATGGTATTTTAAGCAGTAATTACTTGGTATTTTAGTGAATCAATTGTCTCTTTCAGTGTGAATAAACGAATTCTTTAGTTTTTTTGACCTTTCCATGTAAAACATGCATTATTAACATACTTATGAAGAGCTAAGGAAATGTTATGATGGGTGGAACATAAGACCCTGTTAAGAAAACAGCAATGAATACTCAATAGAAAATATGCATCTTAATGAATCAACTCCTACTAGAATTCAAATATATTCCATTGTGTAGCAAAAGAACAGTTCTGGTAGTTGGATGGTTAACTTTGGAGCAATTATTTTCTAGGATAAGTCTATATTAAAAATATTCCTAAAGTAATAAACTTTACTGTAGCAAATACATGGTGAGAGAATTCAGTTTTAAGTTATTAGAAAACAAGGATTCTCTTTTGTCCCTGTGAGAGGCAGCTTACTGGCACTGTGGAGAGAGCACTGAGCCTGAAGTCAGGTAAGACCTGAGTTCAAATCCAACCTCAGATATTTAATAGTTGCATGACCCTGGACAATTAACCTAGCCTCTGTTTGCTTCAGTTTCCTCAACTGTAAAAAAGGGATGATAATAGGGTTGTTGTGAGGATTGAATAAGATATTTGTAAAGAATTTAATATAGTGCCTGGTACATAATATGCCCTATATAAATGTTTATTCCCTTTTCTTCCCCTTTCTCTGATTTTGTAATATCTACCCCCTCAAAGTCTAAATAAATGGATATCATGTCTCCTCTCAAGGCACTTTACTTTAGAAGCTGACCCAATTCAGTTCAACAGGCATTATTAACTTAATATTCATGAAGCACTGGGGATACACAAAGAGATGTAATTCGGACCCTGACCCCTTGAGGAGTTAGCAATCCAGCAGGCAAGAAAGCTATATACAGAAATATTCATGACAGGAGAGAAAGTGAGAAAAGTGCAAAGGACTAGAAAAATATTGCTTCCAGGAAGGTTACTTTCACTTTGATTGGGAAGGAAGGTAGAATAACAAAGGAAAGCTGAATGAAGGGGGTGCACCAGCACTTGGGCCTCAAGGAGAAAAGGAACTTATCAAGTGGGAAATCAAAGGGAGAAAAATCATTCTAGGGATTGGAGACAGTATGAGCAAAGGTACAAAAGGAATCAGGATGAAAATAGGGAATGGAGAGTACTCCAGTATGTAAAGGGAAGAATTATAGAATAAGACCGGAAAGGTGAATCAAAGCTTAATTATAGAAAGCCTTGAATGCCAGAATCATAGTCTGATGTTTTAGGCAGATGAATCTGCTATGAATATACAAAAATATTACACTTACTGGTCACATTACTGACATTTTTAAAAAACCTAAGCATCCCCCCAAATGAATATGAAAACAATTTAAAGGATTTTTCTTCTTACCAAAAAAATGACCACAGAAAAAGGAAATTCCTAATGATTAGTGACCAGCTGAGGTTAATGGCCTGAGACTTTGCCATAGGCAATCAGTTCCTCCCAGCCATTCATTAATTCCCAAGAAATGCCCAGATCTGCAAATGCTGCTGCTTAATTATAACCCAAATGGAATGGTGAAAGATAATTCCAATGTACAGGGATTAAGTTCTACACAAATGCCCCATACATACCAATTAAAATGGCATCACTCTTTAAAAAAAAACCCACCCATATGCCTGCATTTCTTTTTCCATTCCCTGTTCATAATGCAATAATGACGTCAGCACAGGGCATTTTGGGGGAACTAATGGCCAGCTGATGTTAATGGTCCTTGGCTGTACCTTGAGTTATCGCTCCTCCCTAGTAGCCATTAATCCCAATGAAATGCCCTGTGCTTGGACTGTTATTGCTTAATTAACTTTAATGCGGATATGCATATGAAATGATAGAGTTTTATTTATAAGCTTATAAGAAATGAAATCTTCACCTCAAATGTCTAACTGAAGTCAATTCCAAATTTCTAAGACTACCATTGACTGTGAAAGTTGGACTTTCAGGCATGACCCAACCTATGTTATAAAGAAGATCATCTAGTTTCTTAATAAAGTTGTCTGGAGGAGGATATTCCACTGTTTCCCTCAGTTACCCATTTCAGTGTTTAACAGTCTAAGAACATTTTACTTCTAACTCAAATCTTTCACCCTGTAGCTTAAGGATTTTTAAATTTGATCTAATACTTAATCACTTAGGAAAGCATTTCAGACAAATGCTTCCCACACTTCCTGCTGCTTTGGTCTCAAAGACCCTATTGAACAACATCATCTCCAACCTCCAACTCTGGGGCTGCTTGTAGTTTAGTGAAAAGAACACTATCCTTGGAATCAAATGACCCTGATTTAAGTCCCAGCTCAGATCCTAGTTAGTATAACCCTTTGTAAATCACTTACCCTCTTGACCTGAGTTTCCTTACCTACAAAACTAAAGAGTTGGGCTATATTATCTCTAAGCTCTCTTTTAATTTGAAGATGCCAAGAGCTTCCCTTATTGATCCTCAGTAAAGATGCACAGACGCTAGTCAACAGTTAATACTGATGAGGATTTAAGTATTTAGAATCATAGAATTTTAGTACTAAAGGAACTTCAGAGATTTTCAACTCCAAGCCTCTCTTTTTGTAGTTGAGGACAATGAGGTCTGATTGTTGCTCAACAACGGCAGGAGGGTGATATCTTGACTTGCAAATGAATTGGATTTAAGTGTGAGGCAGGGCTGTGCAAAGTCATCAACCTCACTCTCCACTCCAGAGTCATCGCAGTCCAGGGGCAAAACGTAGGTCAGGACCACTGGTGATGGCCCCGGATGCAGTGAGAGGCCCTGGCCTTTTTAAAGTAAGGTCTGAAAAAGCCAAATGACTCCCTTCAGATTATCCTAATAGTCAGTGGCAGAGACAAGACTAATATCTGAATCTACTCATTCCAGGGCAATGGTTCTCTTCACCCAACTATGCTTTCTCACTCGTGCACTCCTATAACTAATCATTCATCTTTTAGCCTTAGCTTTGGTATCAATCATCTTTGCAAAGGGAAATTTAGAGTGCACAAGGAGATAATCCCTTGGTTCTAATGATGGGACTCCCCAACCCGTGTCTAAGAAGTGTGAGCATCAGCTGCTCTTCAGCATACATCCTTCCTCAAAGAAAATGAGTTGCTCTAGGCTGTACACTTTTTATTAAGACAATGAGACACTTTTTCTCTCCCATCAAATGCTTATCAAAGGAATGCTGATGTCTGTCTCTAGGCATCTGGTGTGTCTAGATGCTCCTGAGATAAATATCTAATCTAATTCCACATAGTAACTTAAACTCTCTTTTCCAGTTAATAAATTCTCAGCAGTGGCAGAACCTGCTTGATAGAACATGCATCCTGCTTCACCTGACAACAGTTCCAAAAACCCCACTGATGGATGTGTCAAAGAGGCCAGGCACACAACAGCAGCCCCGAGGTAGAGATTGCCTCCAGATTGCAAATTCATTTTCCTCCTCACAACTAGCTCCCCCAAATTATGAAGGCAAGCACCATATGGGGACACAACTAGACACAATTTCATTTTGCTATTAAAAATGACATGCAAATGCAAAGACAATTCTGAAGATCTATGATGAAAAATGCTATCCACCTCCAGAGAAAGAATTGATGGAATATGAATGCAGGTAGAAACACACTATTTTTTAACTTTATTTTCCTTGGGTTTTTTGTCTGGGTTTTCTTTCACTTCATGATTAATATAGCAATAGGTTTTGCATGATTGCACATATATACCCTTTATCAAATTGTCGCCTATTCAATGATGGGGAAGGGGGAGGAGGATGGTAGAGGGTTTGGAACTCAAAACTGTAAAAGAAAAAAAAAGAACAAAAATGTTTTACATGTAATTGGAAAAAATAAAACGTTAAAAATGACATGCAGAGTAAAAATAATCGATGGAATACTCGTACTTTATATTCCCTTGCTCTTACTCATTTGACTTCCCCTTCCTCTCTCCCTTAAATTCAGCAACACCAAGTACTATCAAATGCACTTTATGAGAAGGTAAACCAATGGTGCTCTGTGGTACTATTCATATTTTTGAATAAAATACTCCTTCATTGTATAATAAAAGTAATTACTCATTCAACAACAATTTATTAAGCACACACCTGTGTGCCTACATGTAAACCTATTCAAGACTTTGGGGGATGGGGAAAATACAAGAAAAGCTTAGATATGGTATCCCAAAGACATCATAAAAAGGGAAAAGGGCCCACAAGTACAAAAATATTTATAGCAGCTCTTTTTGTGGTGGCAAAGAATTGGAAATTGAGGGGAAGCCCATCAATTGAGGAATGGCTGAACAAGTTGTGGCATATGAATATAATGGAATACTATTGTTCTATAAGAAATGATGAACAGGCAGACTTCAGAAAACCTAGAAAGACTTACACAAACTGATGTTGAGTGAAGTGAGCAGAATCAGGAGAAAATTTGAACACAGTAATAGCCACAGTGTGAGATGTCTGATGTGGATAGACTTAGCTCTTCTCAGCAATGCAAGGACCTAAAACAATTCCAAATGGAAAATGCCATCCACATCCAGAAAAAGAAATATGGGGTCTGAATGCACATCGAAGCAGACTATTTTCTTTTTTTGTTTTGTTTTATGTTTTTATTTCTCATGGTTACTCCCATTCCTCCTAATTCTTTTATGCAACATGATTAATGGGAAAATATGTTTAAGAGGGAAAAAAACTTAGATATGACCCTTACCTTCACGAAGGTAATAGTATAGTAATGGCAAATGTAAGTTGCTTCCCTATTAATCTGAAGATCAGAAATTGACATTCAATAGCATTTTAAGTAAATTTGTTTCTAGATTATGCTTAGGGTGAGCATGTTTTCTATCACACATGAAGATAAAACATTAGCACTTCCCCATTAAAACAAAGATTTTAGGAATGGAATACGTTTAAAAAAAAAGACTTGATCATTTATGTTTTAACTTGGAGAGGTCCATCATATGTCCTAATGGAGATGTCTTATAGGCAGAAACACAGGATAAGACTAGGTAGGTGAGATGTGTTATGGCCGTTAACTGTACTCACAGGTATACATACATATTTTTGCTAAGGTCTAAATAACACATGCAATTACAAATGGATGTTATATGCCTGAATATACATGTACATATATACATATATAAACACATCTACTGTCCCTACTCTGACAATTTAGAAATTTATAATTAGCCTATGTAAAAAGCAGTTTCCAATAGAAACTCACTTTTATCAAGTATCTGTCCCACATAATACTTGCAAATACCCATTAACCAGAACACTATCGACAGAAAGGTCTATTTAACAACTGTTCTTTCCTTTCCTCTAACCATACACAAAAAATCAAGTAATTTAGTCCATCTATCATGAAAAATTTACATGAGATTTAATTCACACATAGATAGATTGATATATTTTGCTATTTGTTAATAAATTTAACTTTTTAAATGATTTGACATAGATCTATCATTTCCCGGGTTATTCATTTCCCATTACAGATAGGTATTACACAGACTTTTATTTTTAATCCATCATTAGACAATTCATCTATTCTCCACATATTCCTAGAACAAAAGGATATGGCCTCTCTTGATTCTTGGGATTCCTTAAGTCAACAGAATACTAGAATTTCCTTTCTATTGTTCTTCTTAAATTTTTCTGACGATTCTAGTTTTCAGATGAAAGTTGATTTTTTAAAGACAAAGTTAAGCATGTAAATGTATTTGTAACCATCTGTTATTCCTTTATTATACTATAACTTTCCTTTTTTCCCCTTTTTTGCTCCCTTGCTCTCAGAAGTTCGCTTTAATTCTCCTTTTTGGATTTGCAGATTTAACCCTTACAAGTCAATATACTTAATCACTATAATGACCTAATGTAGAAACTGTCAAATATTATTATGGAACTGTCCCAGAGTAAGCCTCTAAAAATTTAATTGAAATTTTAAATATATAAAGGGTGTACCTTTTTAAAAGATTTTGTTATTGATTACAAGGAAACGTTATAACTTAAAAAAGGCTTATAAGCATTCCATACTGGTGATGCAAGCAACTTCTGGATAATCCTCCTGGCAAAGAGTCTTCGTGTAAGAAAAAAAATCTTTAACTATTGTTTCAAATCTGCTTTTGGTATAAGCCAGTCCTCTTAACATTTTTCTCCAGAGCATATTGTAAAATCAAATTCTCTCTGTATTTTTAATGACTTATTCTGAATCAGAAGGGAAGAACTTTCATGGACAGCAAAAGAAAGCAAAAATTTATCATGACCAACACACCTTTCCTCCATCTCAGAGAAATTGAAGGAGTCACGGAAGCACCACGAGATTACAGAGTATCTTAACCATCATTGCATTCTTTGGGGAGTCTCTTGAAAGAGAACTTTCATTATCACATGGATTTTGCAAGCACTCTTTCAGATGAACATATCCAAGGATCAAAGGGCTCACAGCTTTACCACGCAGAGACATAGTGCTAATTTTTCTCATTTCTTTATTGGACAAAGACTTGTGTTTCCCAGTTTGACTGATTTGCCATTACAATCTAAGCAGTTTAAACCCCAAAACCTTTAGCACATAGTATAACTCATGTAGCATGAAGACCCCCCAAAAATCCCTTTCAATTAGTAAAGGTTCCCCAAAGGATCCCAAAGTGTTCCTTCTGAATAAGCAGCTCTGGGTTTTTCAATCCACTTCTATTGTTTCCACTCACTTATATTTTCCACCTTAAGGCCAGGTGTTTTATGGTGATTATACAGCTTCAGTCAAAGTAATTAACATTAATTATGTCCTTTCATCCCCAAAGTGACCCAAAGTGTAGCTAGATCTCATATATTTCATAACACTGAATAAATATTTATATCTCAGTGGAGACCCATGAGATAATTGGAGAATTCTGCAGGAAATATTTCTTAACCAGCTCAAACTATACTACTATCCCAAACATCCAATTGTCATAGAAAAGAGTAGCATTATGCAACACAGATGTATGTGCCTATGTGTTGGCTACATGACTAATAAAAAGAATCTTTTTTTTAAAAAAATACACAATTTCCACCAAATGTCTACTCTGATCTTTCATTAGAGAATGGAGGTGACCCTAGATGGCCATCAAGGTCATATTTTGATGGGTTTTGCAGAGTTCAGTGGAAAAACAAGTCTAGAGAAAGATAATATCTAGAAGCCTGAGGCCAGTCTAGCCAAGTTCAGAGCAGCTCATCACTAGAGAATTGGCCACCAGGTGATTTCTTTAGTTCTGAGGCCTCAACAACTCATGAAGTAGTTTACTAAGTTGTGGAAGGTTTACAATCTGCCTCACTGAAGTACACCCATGAAAGAAATCAGAGATCTTTAAGTTATCACAGTTGTGTATGTGTGTGTGTGTGAGCATGTGTCTGTGTGTATTCTTGATCCTAATCAATTTTTATACGTGTATATGTGTGTATGTGTGTATAAACACATACACATATATGTATATATAAACACATATGTATGTAAATTTTATATATATATATATATAAAACAAGGGTTTAGTTCAATTAGTTAACTATTTGAGTACTTACCACATGCTCAACATTGTGATAAATTCCATCAGAAACATACTGTTCTACGTGGTGAAGAGACACCATGGTGGTATAAAGTTATTACAGTTTTCTCTTTCATTTTCAATTAAACGATACAACAAAACATACTTCGAAATAGTAGACAAATAACTATAGGCAACTTCAATAATCTAGAGCAGAGTGTCAAGGGGGCAGCTACGTGATGCCATAGTGCATAGAGTACTGGGCCTGGAGCCAGGAAGACTTAGCTTCCTGAGTTCAAATCCAGCTTCAGACACTTACTAGCTGTGTGAGAAGGGGCAAATCACTTGACATCATTTGCCTCAGTTTCTTCTACTGTAAAGATGAGCTGGAGAAAAAAATGGCAAACCACTCCAGTGTCTTTCCCAAGACAACCCCAAATGGGGTTACGGAGAGTCGGGCACAATTGAGAAATATCTGAAAAGATGTCAAACACACAGGCTACAATACTCCCAAGTGCACCCTGAACCACATTAAAATGTAATTGGAAAATATTTGTCAATATAAATATAAATACAATAAAAACAGATATTACATTTTAAAACTAGGTTAACACGCAGCCCACAGAGATTCTTGTGTACAGATTAGTGTCCCCATTTCTATTTGATTTTGATACCACTGATTTAGTACAACATTGAAAAAACAGAGGCTGAGCTATATTGGGAAATTGCACTGGGGTAGGAGTCAGGAAATCTGTGTTCTAGTATCAGCTTGGCCATTTCCTAGTAGTGTGGTCATAAGTAAGTTATCAGGGTTTTTTTTGTTTTCTGAATAACTGAAGCTTAGTCTTTTGAATGTCTCTAAGTCATCCTCCAATACCTCACCATGGTTTAGAGGCAACACTAGGTGCTTGAAGACTATGTCAAAGCAGCACAGGCCCAGTGAGAGACAGAACTTGCTGTCTGAAAACTAACCCAGTTAAGTTAGGATAAGCTTGACACTACCTTAGACAAGTGATCAAATGTTTGGTCATGGCAGTTCCTGAATACCACCTACCAAGATACGGGACACCTATTATTTGTACTAATGGATAGAATCCCTGTAGACAAAATAATAGATTCTTTAAATCCTGAGGCATCTCACCGAGCAAACGATTTGCTTGGCCATTTTGGAGAGAGATAGTTCCAAAATGTATATTCATAACTGACATTTAGATAATATTTTATATGTAGCATCTCATTTGATCCTAACAACAACTCTGTAGAGCAAGCATCATAGATAGCATTACCCTCATTTTACAGACAAAGAAAACAAGGCTCAGATAAGTTAAATGACTCTCACCGTCACTCGCATAGTAAGTGCCAGAGTTTAGAATTGAGCCTAGGTCTCTCCTAACTCCAAGTTTCTCATTCTTCCCACTGTATCACTGAGTCTCACTGTAGACTTCTTTACCTTATTAGACTATACTGAGAACAGTTTCATCTCTTTTTTTAATGATAACTTCGTTATGAATGCAAATTATTACATTGTGCTATAAAATACCATTGTTTTAGTGGGCTCATAAGTTGTATAAAGTAATGAACTCTATGTTCAATATCCACTATGCTTTTTTAGTTCTTGTGTCTGATTTTCATAGTCTGCCTTGCTGCTTTCAATGTACTTGTCAATAGCAGCACTTCCTTACCATTTTCGGCATCTAATCTGTAGGCTTGGGATCTAAGTAATCAAGCTTAGTGTCTAAGGGAAGGGAGGGTCTAAGGCAGCGGTGGGGAACCTGTGGCCTCAAGGCCACACGTGGCCTTCTAGATCTTTGAGTGCAGCATTGTGACTGAGTCCAAGTTTTGCAGAACAAATCCTTTTCCTGGTGGGATTTGTTCTGTGAAGTTTGGATTCAGTCAAAGGCACTTGAGGATCTAGAGAGTCACATGTGGCCTCGAGGCCACAGGTTTCCCACCCTTGGTCTAAGGGTTGTTTCAGAAGGAAAATGTGTGCATGTTAGAGAATAAACTTTGTGAAATCTACATTAGTTGCTTAGAGGTTTCTTATGGAATATTGGAACCAGAGAGGATCACTTAGTACCATGCCCTTGATTTGCAGAGTGAAAAAACTGAAGTCCAGAAAAATTGATAACTTACCTAAAACAGACAGAGAAGGGCAAATCCATGCCTAAGATCCTATTTTCCAGTTCAGGGACATTTCCCACAGTTTCATATTGCCTATAGATTTCTTAACAGTGTTGCGGATGGTTGGCCTTGCTGAACAAGTGAACTTTAGATAAATGAGGTGTTACTATAAATACGTAAATATAATACCAGTTAAACCTTGACTGTCATAGAGAATCCCTTTAGTATCTAATGTACTTTTATTTGAAAAGGAATACTTTTCTAAAACTGTCAATTTAGCATCTTACATTTTTTTTTACTAAACAAACAAGTAAAAGAAGGTGGAGTGACCTCAAGAAAATAGTCCACCAGCATACTGCTGCTTCAATGGATCTCTTTCTTTGCATGAACTTTATTTATTTTATGGGTTTGTATAATAAGGATTCACCCAAGCAGTTGCACTCTCCTCCCCCCAGGCTGGTTACCTAGCTGTCCTAATAACTGGGTAATTAAAAGAAAAACCACTCCAAGATAATTGGCAGGCTTCTCTAATTGAAAACTGGGTAGACAATCATTTGGCCCAGGGAAATGCCCCACTTACAGACTATAATATGAACTACCATCTGTCTATGAAATTAGCCATTGTAACAATATTAACATATAAATGACTACGGTCTGACTATCTTGAGGGCGGATCCTACCAATGAAATAATTCGCTCCCTTTTTTGTTGCTATTGTTCAAGCACCTATTTCTTCCTATTGAACCATAATGACATTTTCTACGGTGTGGGGAGGTCAAAACTTTTACAGAGCTGCACTCTGAAATTTTCAGTACAGCACTACACCGGGATCCATTGGGTTGATTATCTCTTATAATGTCTAGCCTACATTTAACCATAGTACAGATTCAGCTTTCCTAGGGATCGTACAAGCATATCACAGAAACAGCAACAATTTTATGTGTTTGTTCAGTCCATCCCTAGAGTTGGACTATTCTCAGTTTTACTAGGAGGGAGTGGAAGAGAAAGTAAGAAAAGAAAGAAGAGTATCCACAGTTGTAGGAAACTGAGCTGCCATCCATCAGAACTGTGATCAATGCACTAACTAATTGTAACTTCAGAGACTTGACAGTGAAGCATGCTTCCCACCTTTAGGCAGTGAAGCCACGGACAATAGGTGTTGACTGAAACTCACATTGTCAGACCTGGCAAAAAAAAGTGTTAATCTTTTCTGCTTGACTGTATTTCTTTTGCAGTGAGGGAGGGTTCTATGTCTAGGGTGGGGGAGAGTGAATAATTGGGAAGTATAATTGTTTTTAAAGCACTAATAAAACATTGATACATACACATATGTGTGTTTAGTGAAAGAAATGGGTCTTTCCATGTGGGACTATGCCAAGCTTATTTCAAGAAGGTAATTGAACCCTCCTCCTTTTCCCTCTGAGGTGGTTCTGATTCAGCACAGATATTATTAACACGAAGCAAGGAAGAAAGCACAAACACTACCAGACCCCAAAAGGATATCTGTGAACATGATGGAAAGGATTAGACTGAGTTTGAGTTCAGTGTGAAAAAATTGACAGGTCGCACATTTGTCTCTGAGGATACACCTGTACACATCGAAAAGGATAGCAGCAATAACATCTTCGGATACAGAAGACAAAGATAGATGTGCACTCATCTAATAAATACAATCCAGACAAAAGCAACCTGAGTACATTCTCTTTTCTCTGTCATTGTCAATACTGGTGCCAAACAATTGCGCTTTACAGAGAATCTATTCACTATATCCACGCTCATTTGAGATGAGCGATTGATCCACTTACTGACATTAAACCTTCCATTAAAACTTCCAGATTTATACACAGAATGGTGCTTGAAACAAAGGCTCTGATCCATGTAAATGCTCGATAACTGTTTTAAAATAAATAAGATTTTAACATACTTCTGATGAAATTTAATCTGATTCTATCATTTTTTTACAGATTAGGAGGTGGATTCCCAGAGAGGCACAGGTACTTGTTCAAGATTGCATGGCTAGAAAGAGGCAAAGACAGGATTCATACTCAGACTCTAAATTCAGTGCTGTTTTTCATAAGTTTGCTGCTTAAACTCATTCTACACCACGGGGACGGTCATGTAAACTCCGTAGCTCTACAACCAATTACAGGGGGTATACAGCAGAAGAACAGGGAAAAAAATTCTACCCACTTTCTTCTTCCCTCTGAGTCAAAGGAAATATCTATTTATTATCAGAATTGTGTTTCTGACCAGAAGCTATAATGGTGACAGTAATTATTTACTCTGAGAACATGACTGTCTTAAATTGCATATTACTCAGGTCTGAGGAGTCAAAAACTGTTCCCCTTTTCTCCTTTTCAGATTTCTGTCACTGCTCAGGCAGTTCATCAGATCACACATTTTTCATATTCTTCCATTAATTTAACTATGACAAGTGGTTCTAGAAAAAAAAATTGATAGTCTTTTTGACACCATGTGGGAGAGGATCACTAAAAACATTTTAATAGTTTGTTAGCTTAAAAGCACTTGCGTTATATTTTGTTCAAAATAATCAAAGTGTTTAAAAGCAGGGTATGAGACCTCTTTGTGAATGGGGCTGCGCATTTTTAAATGACAGGTCTGTATGGAAGTGGCTAGCCGGAGCCTTGGACGGCCAAGGAGACAAGATCCAAACTTTAGAGCATTGAAAAGACTCTGGGAGCTATCTCAGTTCAAATACCCACTCTGCTCCATGTTACCCAAATGACTTTAGCATATCACTCACGACCGTCAATTTGGATTTAAAAGGGATTTTAGAGGTTATCTAGTCCTACCTTTCATTTAACAGATGAAGAAACTGAGGGTCAAAGGTGTGAATTGACTTGGCCAAGGTCATCTCACTAGTAAATTCCAGATTTCAAATTAGAACTCAGATCTCCTAACACCCCACCTCTGTGCTTCCTTTTCAGCCTTCAAGTGGATCTAAAGATCCTGAAGTTGGAAATCTATCACAGAATAAGTGTTGTTGAGTCATTTCAGTCACGCCCAACTCTTCATGACCCCATTTGGGGTTTTCTTGGCAAAGAAACTGGAATGGTTCGCTATTTCCTTTTCCAGCTCATTTGATAAATGAGGAAACTGAGGCAAACAAGGTGAAGTGACTTGTCCAGGGTCACACAACTAGTAAGTGTCTGAGGTCTGATTTGAACTCAGGAAGATGAGTCTTCCTGACTCCAGGCCTGGCCCTCTAATACACTATGGCGTCACCTAGCTAGAATGATAGGAAAAGCCAAATATTGGTTAAGCATTCATTTAAAAGCTATCTCAACTGTCACTAACACCACATGTACCTAATTTTTATATTCTTTTACCTCTTGAATCAAAAGTCTTTCCTTTTGGGGGCAGCTAGGTGGCGCAGTGAGTATAGCACCAGCTGGAGTCAGGAGGATCTGAGTTTAAATTCGGCCTGAGACACTTGACACACTTACTAGCTCTGTGACCTTGGGCCAGTCACTTAACCCCAATTGCCTTGCCTTCCCCCCTGCAAAAAAAAAAAAGTTTTTTTTCTTTTCAAAGGCTTATGTGAATATTCAAATAAGTAGTATTTAAGTCAGATTTACTTTTTTAACAAAGAAAATAGTTTATTTGGGGCTCTCAGTTTAGTGGAACTGTCAAAGACAACTAGATCTCTGATTATCTATGCAGTAAGCAATAGACCCACCTCCCTGTGATGTGGATGAAGACTAATTTGTGATAAGTACTGTACAACTCCTTAGAAACTATGGCTAAGCAATTCAACCCTCCACACATCATGCCATTCCAAGACAAGGCCAGCTAGGTTCAGGTTTAGGGAAAGGAGGAAGAAGGAAGGAAGGAAGGAATTCCCCATAGATACAGACTGCTTTTGAGGGAGTCAGCTGTTTTAATGAATAAATAACTATATTCAACAGAGTCTCTTAAGCCAGTGGTTAATAAGCAAGGCTTCAAGAACCTCGCCATAGGAGTATTCTGTAAGCACACACACACACACACACACACACACACACACAGTAAAGCCACAATGCTCAATTAGTCGAGCCATTTAGAAATCCCTTAAAAATAGCCATTTGTGAATTCTCTTCCCCATTAGCATTTTCCCCCTGACCATTCCAGTCCAGCTAAGAGCACAGAGTTGGTCTGATTCTTTAAAGTCCTTCAGTAACCTGGATTTCCTCTTCTGAACTGTCATAGGATTTTCTTTGTGGTTTTTTCTTCTATACAGTTTTATTCCATTTTGTGTCTGGGGTTTTGTGCACATGCCTTCTATCTCCTACAAGGTTCAAGGCAGGCTCCTTTATTTATCTTAATGCCTTCCTAAGTACAGACTTAATATTTGTTGAATTTAATTTCTGTTGAATGGAATCCACACCACAATAAATTAACAAATGTCTGTTTATTGCTTAAATAAGGCCCTAAATTCAACTACTTAGAATTGTCATTAAAGTTTCAAAACACAATCATTAAGCTGTGTATTTATTATTTACGGCTTCATACATCCAACATCAAAAACATTGACATTGGGGATTAAGTGGATTACTTACTTGGAGTGTTCCTATGGCAGTTAAAGTACATTAGCAAATAACATAGAAGAAAACTTTACTATCTTCAAGTTCAGCTTTTCAATTGAATCAGAAGATATTTGAAAGAACATAAAAGATTTTGAGTTTAACAACACAAAACAAAAAGCCCATAATTCCAAAATAGGATTGCAAAAAGTGATCTCTGCCTTTCTGAGTAACTCACAGAGGGTGTAAAAGTAGTGTATAAGAAGGTTATAAAACCATATTAAAGGTTCGCTTAAAATGCATAATCATCTTAAGGAGATTTCTACATGAAGTTGTGCTTCCACATTGTTTCAATTATATTAAATTAAGTGAAGACTCTGGTGTCACCTTACAAACTCTCTCCTTACAGAAAATTTAGCCTTGGCTCAGTCCTTTGTTTAAGCAGTACTGGATTAATGGACTTTCCCGTGAAAAAGTTGTCCATTTTTATCCATCTCTACTCCCCACTGGATCCAAATTGTATTTCATCCTACACTTTCTGCTATGCAAAAGGTTCCAGACAATGGCTACTTCTTCTTTAAAACAAAATTGTTTCTATGATTTACACTGATGGGTAGTTTTTAGAGTAGAAGTTTGAGGGTTAGAAGGAAAAACTAATTTAAAAGAATACTCAGATCCGTATCTCTCTACTTGATATACACGGCATTACCCAAAGTGTGCATGTGTGTGTATGTATGTGTGTGTGTGTGTGTGTGTGTTATTGGTCTGGACTATTTTTTTATATTTAGTGAAAAAAACGATAAGTAGGAGATGGGCAAAAGTTTGAGAGGCATCATGCATCAAGAACCTAAAGCAGATATCTGATGATGATTCAGAGTCATTCAGTTAATCTCATTAAGACTTTAAATTTTTGGAACAGGCCACATACTTTTGCCCTAACATCACACGATGACAGCATAACCTCTGCCACTCACAAACACAGAGATACCCAAATGGGAGAGTGAAGATGTAATCAGAATGGACTACATTTATATCAATCCATAAGTAAATAACAGCAAGAAATGTAAGTTTGAGATGATGCCTAGATATATTTCCCTTAGACATCTCCAGGTGTCAACTATAATAAATGAATCATTTACTGGGTACAGATGACACTTTAAACAAATCAGTGCAAGTCCCCAAAGAAAACAAGCAGCAGCACTCAGCAGTATTTCATCATTTGGGAGCAGGTAGAACAATGCTGACAAGAACACAAGAGAAATACTTTGTTCTGCCATGCTGTGTCATGTTGGAGAAAACACAGCATTCCATGACCTTTCATGACACAGACACAAGGAGCTGACTTTGTTGTCACTTACATGGGTACTTCCAAAATTCTAAAGACTTTTCCTCTAAGAAATTCTGGCTAGAGTTTTCCCATGGTCAAGTTCACAATGGATACAATAATTCTTAACTCCAGGGCAGTTTAAGAATTTAAAAAAAACATTTCTGTAGCACCTTACAATTTTACAAAGCACTGTGAAACAAGTAATAATACAAGTATTATCCTCCCATCTTGCAGGTGAGAAAAACTAAGTTTTGGAGAGGCTAAATGGTTTGCCTAATGTCACAAATATAGTTTGTAGACACATGATTAAAATATAGGTTTCTTGGTACCAAGTCCAACATGCTTTCCATTATATCCCACTGCCTTTCCTCTCTCCCTCCATCTTTTCCATGGAAGAAAACCTCTGGGGCAGGAGGGAAAAAAAGGGAAGTGAAGAGATGAGTTTCAATGAAAAAAATAAACTAGGTGTAACAATATCAAAGTAAACATAAACTAACTTGAAGTCTTAATTCTATGTCTCAATCAAAAGTTGATCCATTAAAAAACAAATATGAAAAAAACAGTAATGGCCAAGGTCATAATATAAAAATTTCAGTGGCATTCCTCCTCTTGTTCTTTCATTCAGTTTCTCCTGCTATACCCTCACATTCATAAATGCACACTGTCTCCCACTAAACACTCTTCACAGGTTGCCTAATTAGGCAGTCCCCCAACATTCTAACCTCATTGAAATTTAATTATACTATAACCCCTTCCATCAGGGTGTCACATTTTCCAAATATTAGCTAGTTATTTTGCTTAATCAATAAAGGACACATCATCACAGGATCTAAATAACATACGTGCCTTTTAAGTGGGACTTAAGAAAAGGCAGAGATAGTGCCTTAACCACCCCCCCCCAAAATGATTCTAGCATATTGACTTTCAGATACCCAGGAAAACAAATGGAGCTTGGTAGTCACCCTATTTATCCCACATCCTAAGGACATGGCCAGCCACTGGAATGTGAATATGTTGTGAATTAAAACTGTTGAAAATACCATGAAATGGACATGAGATCAATTTTAGGGGTATTTATTATGAGAGTATTCTGATACTTAAAGTTATAAATTTTACTTCTATCATAGCACTTTCCTTAAGATCATATATTAATCCAGGGATTTTTGAAGAATTTCAGTTTAATAATCCACCCATCAGAAACAAATTCATCATAGTTTTAACCTGTGAGTCTATAATTTTAAACTTGGGAAAGTCCAGTGGATAAAATTGCATGGAAATCAATTTGGAAGATAAGTTAATAGTCTGTAAATTCACTTGATTTTTTAAAGACATAATGATTCTCAAGAAAATCAACCTCTACTCCATTCCTATTATACACACATACACATACACACACACACACACACACACAGTGAAGCTATGAAGTGATGAGACTTGTTTCCCCATGTGGATAGCAAAATTAATCTCTAAGCTGTTGAGACACACCTTTTTGACCAGATCTTCTAGAAAAAAAAATATTCTAAATTCTCCCTTACATCCAAGGCTGTCAGAAAAAAAAGAAGCTTCAGATATCTGAGGGCAGAAAGTCCCTTGTCTCCAATTAACTGATCAAATAATGCTGTCATCAGCAGAAACAGCTGAGATGCTCTTGAGTAACACATAAGCCACACCTAAATGCTAATCTCCTCTCACATAGAACACATTGCCCAGGAATGTTATATCTTCAAATCGTAAACCACAAACCCAAATGTTTATCAGATTCATTCCTATTTCTACTTCCAAATCTTCTTGACTGGTTTTTTGGTTAGAGGTCCTTGAAACAAATGCCCAATGATAATGCAGTAGGCTTCATTCAAACAGACTTGGAGTCTGGGATGATGGGGCAGTTTTCCATATTGCTCCCGTATTTCTTTGACAGCTTGACTTCTCAAGCCATCTGTCAGTCCTCATAATCTGCTGCCACACCTGTACTTCACATTCTCTGCTAAGCATCCTTAGAAGGAAGGGAAGTTTGGGGTTGCCTTCTCATGATTCCTTCTACACTCCCCTCCTAAAATCACCACAAAGGAAAAGTCAACTTGTTCAGGTCACTCTTGTATGGGGGCAAGAAGAAACCAAGGCTGGAATGTTGTATTGGATCCACTAAGGGGTTACATTAAGAAAAGGTGTTTCTATCTTCCCTTCCTGAACAACCAAAGTAAGTCCTTCCTGCTCTTGCCCAAAGATGAGTGTTTAAGCCCCAACACCTTCCAAACACAGTGCTGGAACCAAGCAATGTTCAAAGAGCATATGGAAGGGAGATTCAGTGCCAAAGTGAATGGCATTCCTTCTATACTGATTGAAAGCAGAGAGTCCTGATGTTCATCTTTCTTCCCCAACATGCACTTCTCCAAATCTCTAATGGGACAGGAAGGGAGAGTTTACATTTTAATCATTGTTTTCCAAGCAAGAGGCTGATTTATTACACACAGACACATACGCATGCATACACACACACACACACACACACACACACACACACACACGCATACAGTAGAGCACACCCCATAACACCTAGACACTACAGTTGAGTTTTCTTCCCTCTCCAGTGGCTGCCATCTTGCACCACCCTCTACGTAGCACCTTGAAATAACTGATTACTCTTGGTCTTTTAGTCTGCTGAGAAAGACAAAGAATAATAAAAACAAAAAACAAATTCTTTCTTCTTGTTTCTCCTTGCTCTGACTTGTGACCTTGAATAAGTCACAGAATCTTCCTGGGGTTCAATTTCTTTATCTCTAAGAGGAAAAACTGGGCCAAATGATTTTTAATGTCCCTTCCAACTCAAAATCTATGATCCATTCCCCTCTGAATGCAGAAATGCCAAGCACAGAGAGGATCTAACATCCCTTGATATGACTTCCAAGAACTCTGGCTCCTTCTCCCCAAAGTTTACTGTTTCAAGATGCCTTTTGCTTAAAACTGAAGGCAGGCAAAGGCTATATACTTCATGCACTTCCATTTAACATATAAGTACCTATTATGTGAAATTTGCTGCATTAAGCACGAAGGCATCACAAAACACTTCTGCTTTTGTGCGTGTCCGTCCAGAGATGGTTTGAGTTAACCAACCAGACACCCTCTACTCACGCTAGCTATCACAAAACTTTCTCGTTGTTGAATTGTATCCGATTCTTCATAACCCCATGGACCATAGCACACCAATACTATCCACGCAGTTTTCTCGGCAAAGATATTAAAGTGGTTTGCCATTTCTTATTCCAGTGCATTATGACAAACAGAACTCAAATGACTTGCCCAGGAATACACAGCTAGTAAGTGTCTTAGGCTAGATTTGAACTCTGGTCTTGCTGACTCCAGGCCCAGTACTCTATCCAATGAGCCACCTAGCTGCCTCTTCACAAAACTAAAGAACTGCAAATGGTGATAATATTAACAACACCATCTTGGTGCAGAGATATGATTTTTCTGTCCTATTAGTGAAAGTTTGCATTTTTTTTCCTTGCTGCTATCTCTCAGCTGTCAGAATGCTAAAGACATGCCTATTAGAAGTTGATATGCGCTTGAGACTTAAAAGCATTAATTTATGTAATAAAACAATACTGTGCCCTGGAACACAATGAATACTAGAAGTTCATTTTTTTAGAATATCATTTAACTATCTGCAAAGTTTCTCCCTGTTAGCATAAAAATATTACGTAATAGAGATTTACTGTTTTATTTTCCCATATTTCTCATAGTCTCCCATAACTTACCTTTTTTTAAATGTATCAGTAACAATCAATGTCAGCAACATTAAAAAAATCCTTTTGGGCAAAATAAACTCAGCATGTTATATCTGGATGAAACCTCAGAAATCATCTTCTCCAGCCCTCTAATTTTTACATGAAGAAACTGAGGACAAGAATAATCAAATGAATGAAATTATTATTCAAATGACCATCTAAAATTAGCACCCATAAGTGTCCTTGATGTGGAGCCAAAGGACCTGGGTGTGATTACCAGCTCTGAGTTAGTCATTTTATCTATCTTTTAATAGTTTTCTTATCTGTAAAATGAGATGACTAGCTCAGAGATTATATAAGGTTCATTTCAACTATATCCTAAAATCTATGATCTCTTTCTACTATATTACTATACACATACCATATGAGATATGCGGTCTGTGTGTGTATATGACTTTCTATATATAAATAAGATCTCCTCCCCCCAATGCTTCCTACCTCCTACCTTCCCTATTACTATAGAAGGCAATATCATCTTTCTGGGCCTTCAGGCTCACAATCTAGGAGTCATCCTCAACTCCTCTGTTGCTTAGGCCTGTCAGTTTCACCTTTCAGCATCTCTGGAATGTATCCCCTTTTCTTCTCTGACACTGTCTCCACCCTGGTGAAGGCCCTCATCACCTCACGCCTGGATTACTATAGTAGCTGCTGGTGGGTCTGCCTGCCCCAAGATTCTCCCCACTCCAATCCATCCTCTGTTCAGCCACTAAAGTGATTTTCCTCTAGCACAGGTCCGACCTTGTCATCCCTCTAATTTATAAATTCCAGCGGTTCCCTCTAGTATCCAGGATCAAATGCAAAATCCTCTGCTTGGCACATAAAGCTCTTGATAACATAACTGCCTCCTATCTTTCCAGTCTTCTTACACTTTGGTTACCATCATGTGCTCTTCAACCCAATGACACTAGCCTACTGGCTGTTTCATGAACAAGACACTCCATCTCCCAGTTCCAGGCATTTTCTCTGGCTGTCCCCCATGCCTGGAATACTTTCCCTCTTCAATTCTGCCTACTGGCTTCCCTAGCTTCCTTAATGTCCCAGCTAAATACCATCTGTTACGGTAAGCTTTTCCCAACCCCTCTTAATTCTAGTGCCTTCCCTCTGTTCATTATTTGGTATTCATCCTATATATAGCTTGCTTTGTATATATTTGTATGCATGTTTTCTCCCCATTAAATTGTGAGCTCCAGGAGGGCAGGGACTGTCCTTTGCCTCTTTTTGTATCCCCAATATCTGTCACATGGAAAGTTTCATGACCTTAAGGTTGGCCACCAGAAGATGAATTTACCTTGTCCATAGTGACTCATTATAAGTCTATGCTGAGGCTTGGAGGGAATACCCACACTAAAATGTTGATTTATTGATTTTTTTCTTGCAGGACCTGTAACATCATTGGTGTAGAGAACTATTCATCAAGAAATTCCCTCTACCAATATAGATCAGGAAACTATTCTGTAACTTTGGGCACTAAGAAGTCAAGAGATGTGCCCAAGTTCACAGAACCAATGTGTGCCCAGGCTGACGCCTTCTTGACACTGGAGTCAATCCACTATAACATGGTGTCTCCCTGTGATACTACATAGTATGAATATGATATATCAATATATAGATAAACAGATACATAGACATATATAGACACACACATATATACATATGCACTATAGAGTCTCTCTATAGTGTATGTTTTATAGATACATATATACATATACATATATATACACACTCATACATATAGGGGCAGCTAAGTGGCACAATGGATAAAGTGCCAGGCCTGGAGTCAAGAAGACCTGAGTTCAAAGCCAGCCTCAGACACTTACTACCAGTGTGACCCTGGGCGAGTCACTTAACCCTGTTTGCCTTGGTATCTCATCTGTAAAATGAGCTGGAGAAGGAAATGGCAAAGCACTCCAGTTACTTTGCCAAGGAAACCCTAAATGGAGTCACACAAAGTTAGACATGAATGAAGGAACTGAACACCAATATATACATATGTAATAATATAAAATGTGTATGCATGCATACACAGGTATATTCATATATACGCTCATAATACCACTTAATAGGAAAAGCACTGGACATGGAGGCAGGAGACATCTGAGTTCAAATCTTGCCTTTTATATCTACTAGCTGTGTGGTCATAGGCAAGTCACAAATTCTCTGAGTCTCAATTTCTTCATCTATAAAATATACATATGTAATGTACATGTAATATAATGTAAAATGTGCAGATACAATAATATCTGTACCTTTTACTCACAGGACTACTGATGAATGAGATAATGCATAGAAAGCACTTTCTAAAGTCTAAACCTATAACCACTATGTAAATGTCACCTTTTATTATCATCATCACCTTTGTCTTCAGGTACAGTGACATTTGTTAACACATGAAAATCTGATTATTTGCAATTTCTGATTGTTTTCTTATTGAGCTCCCCACCAAAGCACTTTTGATCCTAGTAAAAGTTTGCTGACTCGTGTTTCTTGAATTGTAATTCAGTAGCAATACTGGTTGGGCATTAATCAATAAATAATTAATAATATAACCTTACGACAATTAGTTAGACCAGGAACAAGAACAATACGTAATGTCAATCACAAAGGTCCTTTGGTCTTGAAGATAAGTGTTGCCATCATCCCAATCCGTGGTGCCAGAGACATTTTTACTTACATGTATAACTTCTTTTTTATCCTTAAATATTACATTCAACTATGGAACCCTTGACACCAATCCTAACAATTTAACAGTAGGTAAGATGCTTAAATAACTACTCCCAGCTAATGGATGTTATTCAACAATAAGTTTGGGCAGATTCCAATATGGCTAGGCTCCAGTCTGGCCATTGTGTAAAACAAATAAACCTCAGCATACAGAAGTCCACAAGGATATAGACTAGAGAGGAGCAAACTGGTTTGACAAGGTTCAGATAAAAGAAGAAATGGCTTTAGTTGCATTAAGTATTTTAATACATTACATAGCCTCTATTCTCAGTGACCTATTCTTCTCTCCTTCCCAAATTACCCTGATTCTTGAATAAGATTTAGCCTACACAGCCTCTGCAATTCAAGAGAGATAACACATTATAAAATCCGAAAGAAGTTCTAGACAATGTTTTTTTTAACACAAGTTTATGAAGGAGGCACTAAACCAAATATTGAAATATGAGACTAGATGGTTTCACTCTCATATATGCCATGCCCTTTGAAGGAATATTTCAGTGTTACTGACATTTGTGTATGATGGCATACATCTGACTGTAAAAGTTGGAAAATGCTGAGGAGCTAAAACATGTATTAAGTGAAATATGGATTAAGATGATAGGATGTTTCACTCATATTATACAAGTGAAATAACTTGTTGGAAAAATAGAAGGAAAGTCAAGAACAAAGTGATAACCATTTATTTTAAATGTCCTTTAACTAATGCTAAATTGCAATGAAACACTTTTTTGAAGTTCATATGGCCTCTCTATGAATACCAAATGACTTCATTATTTCCAGTGCTATTTGAATGAATATCCAATGAGTTCATAATGAAACTCTCAGAAGAAAATATTGCACCAAAAAGAAATAAAAAGTATAAAATTGCTATTAAATTTCAAACTTTTTTACCTACTAATTTCCAATATGCCAAAAGGGTTAATATAAAACTGACACATAATTTTAAAAGTCCAAATCTATTTTTACACAGGCTGTTTTCCCACTCGTAATATCTAAGCCTTCCATGAATACCTCCTTCCATTAATAATGAGTTTGCTAATTTTTAATCACCCTAAAGATATCATGCCTGAAATTCAAGTGTAGTACCATGAAAGAAGGGACAATAGAAGAATAATACAGGAAAAGGCCATGTGGCATTAAGAGCTAAGTAGCAACTATAAGGAGTATAGTAGAGTTGATTTTAAATGCATGGCTTAAATCTTGCAACTATGGAGTATACAGTAGATTTCTGCCCTATGGAGAGAGATTGATGACCCCTTTACTTATCATAGGGATTCTGCATGATTCTATTTCTTTCTTCAATTCTAAGCCCACACTAATACTTGTTCATCCTACCTGTTCAAAACTAAAGGGTACTTTGACTACCACTTTTCTAATTCATTCTTCCAGGGTTATTTCCTCACTGTTTTCTGAAGCTGGAAGGTGCAGCCACATTGCTCATAAGGAACTGAACAAATAAGAATTTGTTATTCAGTGTGTTCCTCTCACTAGTGACCATATTTGAATTCTCAGGTTATGCAACCCCAGATAAACTACCAATGACTTGTTCAGCATTTAATCTGGCTCCTACCCATCTTTCCAGTTTGATTTGCAATTGCTTACCTTCACCTGGTCTCTGTTCTAGCAAAGTGAGACAGTTATTGGTTCTGAATACCCAACATTTCACCTTTTACTTCTGAAAAAGTCATTCCTCAGGGGCATCTAGATGGCTCAGTGGATAGAGCATTGGGTCTGGAGTCAGGAAGACCTGAGTTCAGCCTCAGCCACCTACTAGCTGTATGACCTCAGACAAGTGGCTTAACCTCTGCTTGCCTTAAGCTACTGGAGAAGAAAATGGCAAACCATTCTGGTATCTTTGACAAGAAAACCCCATGGACGGTATGATGCATGGGGTCATAAAGAGTCAGATATGGCTGAACAATAGCAAAGTCATTTTCCTTGGGTGGAATTTATTTCCTCATCTCCAGTCTTTCCTGATCCCTGAATCTTGTAATACTTGATCCTTTTTGAGATTACTTTGTATTTACTCTCTTGTATATATGTTCTTTCATCCTGCAGCCATGTTACCAAGTAGGACATAAGCAACTGAAGGCCAGAGACTGCTGCTTTTGTCTTTGTAATCTCAGAGCCTAGCGAGGTGTCTTACACCTGGTAAGACCTAAATTAATACATGATACATGTCGAATTGAACTCAGAGTGTATTCTCCAGATGTATCAGGTGTCCCATTCCGTAAGTATCTTCAATTCAATCCAGTGAATAATTATTAAGCACCTATTACATGAAAGACTGTATTAGGGGCTAGGGAAACAAAAATACCTCAAGGGTAGGTACTTTTCTCCCCTCCAGCTGTTTTAATCCATATTCCTTGCACTCTTGCCTAAATATCAGGCTAGTTAAATATTAGATTGGGTTAGCACCCCAGAAATCCCTTCTTCTTAAACTGGATGTCCAGGAGCCATCTTAAGTTCAACATGTCCACCACTTAACCCATTATCTTCCTAAACCCTGCCCACCTCCTACCTTCCTTATTACTATAGAGGGCAACACCATCTGCTCAGTCCCTCATTTCATAACCTAGGAGTCATCCTCAATTCTCACTATTTCTCACCCCCCCATAGCCAATGTGTTGCCCAGGCCTGTTGGATTTCACATTTGCCACACCTCTCAAATATGCCTCCTCCTCTCTTCCAACACTGCCAACACTCTGGAGGAAGCCCTCATTGCCTCTTGCCTGGATTATAGCAATAGCTGTTGATTGGTCTGCCTGCTTCAAATCTCTCCCTACTCCAATCCATTCTCCTTTCAGCCACCAGTCATTTTCCTAAAGTACAGGTCCAACAATACCACTCCCCTACTCAGTAAACTCCAGCTCCCTATAGACTCAAGATCAAATAGGAAATGCTCTGCTTGGCATTTAAAGCCCTTCATAACCTACCCCCCTCCAGTCTTTCCAGTCTCCTTACACTTCACTCTTGCCACATACTCTTCAGTCCAATGACACTGGCCTCCTTGCTGTTCCAAAAACAAAGAATTCCATCTCAGCTTTCGATATTTTCTCTGGCTGTCTCCCATGCCTGGAATGCTATACCTTCTCATCTCACCTACTGGCTTCCTTTAAGTCCCAACTAAAATCCTAATGTCTACCAAAAGCCTTTCCCAATACTTCGTAATTCTAGTGCCTTCCTGCTGTTAATTATTTCCTAGTTATATATAGCTTGTTTGTTATGCATTTGTTTATTTTTGTCTCCCCCATTGCACTGTGAGTTCCTTGAAGGTAAGGACTGTCTTTTGACTCTTTTTTGTATCCCCAACACTCAGCAGAGTGCCTGGCGTATAGTAGGTTCTTAATAAATGTTAATTGATTAAGTACAGATCTCATGTCAAACCAAGCATCATCCATTCAAGAATGAGCCTAGTGAAACATGGACAAGTTTCATGACCTGGAGGTTGGCTACCAGATGATAAATTTGCTTTGGCCGTAGTGACTCATTAAGATCATCTATATGCTGGTGGTTGGAGGGAACACCCACTCTAAAAATATCAGAAGTCTTTTGAAGTATTGAAGAGGCATAAGTAACTGAAGTTTAACCTAGCACAGTCACTAACAAATCAAAGGTAATGAACCTAAAATTACTCACACAATACAAAGGAAATCATTCTATATATGTGTTACTAGATACGAGTGATAAACATTATACTCTTTTACACACTCACTTACAATGGCTAGACTATCAGGGCTTCTTAAACTTTTTCTACTCAGAATTCCTTTTTGTGCTTCGGGCAGCATTGGTTGGCATTGGCAAAGTGCACACGCTTTGTGTTCAGCACCAAGCCTGCAGTGAAGTTTCGTGTTGCAATAAGGGCAAGACCTATCAGAAACACCTCGGATTCATTACGCATTTCATTTTAAATTAATTTTTGGTCATTGCCCATTCAGAAACCTTTTACTGTTGCCAAATTTTTCATGATCCCACATGGGATGGTAACCCACAGTTTAAGAAACACTGAACTAGATGACCTCTAAGCACCCATTCAGGTGCAGATCTGTGATGTTACTGCCCCCATTCGCCACTATAGATTACAACTGGGCTCCAAAGGCTACAAGACAAGAGACATTTTAAGAAACTAAACACATTTGCACAAAGAGGGCACCCGACAGTTCATCTATGCAAACGAGCAGTTTGTTTTCACTAAAGCTATTGTTCTAACTATATTTAAAGGGGCTTGCTTACTATCAAAAATATTTGTGTTGATCTCCTGCACTGAAATTGTCAAAACTCGTCTTTTATCTCTTTGACACAAACTACACAGAGCTCACAGAGAGAACTATTGACAATGTATGCTGTTAGCCAAAGCAGAAATCACTTTAGCATTGTGATGGTAACATCCTCCTCCCACTTACAGTGGAATGTCAATGACAGCATTAGTTAAAACAGACAGTTGATAGTTGCTTAGAGAGAAGAAACTATTTAAAAATTCATAAAGGTTTGACTTTAATTTCTTTTAAGTATATTATTAGACTCACATAATTTCTTGGCCTCCCAACTGGAAACTTCATTTTCAAATGTTGTTACTCTTCACGTACAACCATGCTCTTACACATGTCTGTGTACTCTTGTATACACAGAGACCCATATATAATGTCTATACTAAAAATAAATGCCTTGCTGTTTTCAGTGGTAACCTGATGCTAAAGGAATAGGACAGGTGGCATTTATCTTTCTTGGGAAACCCAACAAAAAGTTTAGTTTAGTCCCTGTAACTCAGCAGATGATATAGCAAATACTTGGCTATTGGTGGGGGGCAGGGGGCAGCAATAAATGCCAATGGCAAAACTTTTGAAAATAGAAATAGATTGGGGGGGGTATGAAAAGAAGGAAAACATTGCAACAGAAGCTTATGTGACTTAACATTCACTGTATTCATCTGTTCTATGAAATACAAAAGAAAATATTAAACATGATTCAAACTCCAGCAATCCAAACCTGAACAGGTATGATAGAAAAAATAAACTTTAAATGATACTTTTCACAGGAAAACTGGAGAGGCAGCTTGCCAAACACAGTAAACCAGAGGTAGAGTTAGAAGACCTTCCTTCAAATACATTTTGCAGTGTTTCACATGTATAATTGACATCGTATTGCTTGCCTTCTCGTTGGTTGAGAAAGCAACTAGAGGGAGGGAAAAAACTCAGAACTTAATTTCTTTAAAGGAATGTTTAAACTAAGTAAATAAATAATTTAAGGGGTGGGGAATGGATGACCTTCCTTTACTAGCTACGTATGAAATCATAAAGTGCCCTGGACACTCATAAGCTATATGACATAAGTTATAGATGATTTGTTCATCTCCAATTAGTAGAGGGAGTTTCCATACTGTGAGTTCTCCCACAAAGATAAAATTAGAGAGGTGAAACCCACCCCTACAGAAAAAAATTGAAAACAGATAATTTTTGTAATAAAAATCTTGACCAATCCGAAATGCATGCATACCATTAGTTTTATGTTAATTTACCACTATTTGATAGTTATTTGGCACAAACACGAGAAGCAACATTCAAAATAAACATGAGACATCATGTGTACATCAAAGCAATATGGCTTTTGAATGGAACAGGGCAAATAGGGAGGGATCTGGGGGAGGAAAAGGGAAGGAGAAGGTAGGAAAAGAAAGAAGACTGGTCCAGTTTAAATACTTGAAATTGTTTAATGTTGAATTAATTAAAGCTATTGATAGTATCTGTACTTAAAAATACCTAGTTATAAAGTCATGGTTTATATATGTTATGTATCATATATTTATATTCTTGCAGTGCACAGCAACAAAATCAGGAAGGCTACTACACAAGGACTAAGGATATTAAGTAAATAAATATAGCACCCTGAGTCCCACAGTCCTGTGCTCACATAAGTCATAGTAATTTTAATGTGACATAAGTCTGAATATGGGATTTAAGATGAAGCCCACATCAATTCCACTTTATCTCACGAATGGGATCAATTGGACAAAGTATGTTTGAATGATTAAAAATGGATGATGGCCAAAAAAATTACAAAATAATGAATAAAATGATCACAACTTTTAAAAACTGTCCCAGAATTAAGTGAACCCAACTCAAGACATCTTTCCCTTAGAGAGTCTGTTGCTGTTGCTTATTTGATACAAAAATTAACACATATTCTGAGGTAATTAATTATCACGCAGTAAAGTAACTAACAATGTAGAATCGGAAAATTTAAACAGTGCATTTTTAGGAAAGCACCTTTTAAGCATTAAAAAGTTATACATAAATTTAAGTTACTATATTAGTTGGAATATACAGTTTGCTCTGATTATATACTTTTATTAAGGTGTTGATTACCTTCATTTTAACTAACTGGTAAGTTAGCAGATCACTACATGGTGAGAGATTGGAAAAGACTTTAAAATGTATGCCCCTTTATGATTTTCATCGGTTAATATCCACGACAGCTTCCAGAATACAAAGTGGTATTTACAGCATGCTAGGGCAAATAATAGTGCAGTAAAAATAGCCAATGTAAACCTCAGTATCTTAGCCATCGTCTACTACTCGTTGTTATTATGAGAGTAACTACAATCCAAGGTCAGTTCTTTCCTTTAATTCTCTTCTTTCTTTCTTCTCTTCTGCCAAGGCCTGGGAAGAGAGCTTAGTTATTTCTGCATGGATGCAAGGTGAATGAGGCTGTCGCTTCTCATTGCAGTACTATTCATTACAGGTCACTGACATAATACAGCTATTTTTTTAATGGAAAAAAAAGCTCTATAGCATTATCTCACTTACTTGCTTGCTTATTTGAAAAGAATGTGAGTAGCGTTATTTATTTATACAGAAATTTGCCAGCTGAGATGCATCGTCTGGCTTTGAGGGGCCTCCTGCTGGCAAAGCATGCAACCTTGTTATTACAAGAATTAAAATGCAGCACACTGTATAAAAGGAAACATCACACAATCCTAAAATATCTTGCTGTTTCAATTCTCAACCTGTTTAAAAAAAAAAAAAGATAGTCTTACACTAGAGAATGGGAGGATAAGGGGCGGGACCAAAACAGAAACAAACAAAAAAAGTATTCCAAAAAGTATTCCAGATACTTTCATGGTGGGTTGCAGTTACCATCTATAATCCATATAAATGTAATTCATAGTCTCAGATGAAAAGGTTATAGATCGGTTTCATTTTGGCATGAGTTAGCTTACAACACAAAGAAATAAATTGACAACAAATTGATTTTCTGGAGTGGTAGCCTGTAGTTTGCAGTTTTCTTGGGATGGAAGGGACAGACTGCACAGAGGACAATACATCTAAAACTTACTTTTAACCATTGTCTGTCACCCCAATCAATCACAGGTATGACAGTTATCACATCTATATGTGTTCCCCTGAAATGCCCTCCATAAAAAAATTCAAATTGAATGTCATAGATAGCTAAATTACAAGTTATGTAATCTTTGTTCAGAATTTATAAAGACTTACCTAAAAATATTGAGAAACAACTGTATACATAATAGCTACAGAACTTTTAAAAATGTTTCAATGTTTGCATCCTAATAAAAATTAGAGTTCTTATCAAAATGTGCTAAGAAATCTGGGGTGATATATGAAATCCATAGTGATTCAAAATGCTTGTTTTTAAAGAAAATAATATGCAATATTTAATCCCTAATAATAACAAAAACAACCACAAAAGTAATAATTATAATAGCTAACATTTACAGAGCACTTTAAGTTTGGCAAAGCACTTTACAAATATTATCTCATTTAATCCCCATGACCCTGGGAGGTACGTGCTATTATTATTCTATTTTTTACAGATGAGGAAGCAGGCATACAGAGGTTAAGTGATTTGCCTGGGGTCCAGCTTTCTATTCACTGGGATGCCTAGTTGGCCCTACTGAAAACAATTATGATTTTTACCATGAAGTTAAGGTTGGCAATCTGTATATATTTAGCATGTTTCCACATATGTTACAGAATGTGATTTTTTAAATAGAACCCAGATTACAAACTAGCTCTAGCCACAATACAAGGCTGATCAGAGTGAAAAGGGATAGAGACAATATTGAAATAGACACCAATTTTAGTACTCTGTGGGCTAGTCAATTTAACAGCCATATATTAAGCATCTACTCTATGCCAGTAAAAAGAGTTTACATTCTACTCCTATCAAAAAGGGGAGGGACAGGTGCACAATGTAAATATGATGAATACAAAACAGTTTGGGAGGGAAGAAAGAGTAATAAGAAAAGTAGAAAGACCAGCAAAGACTCCCTATTATTTTACATTAACTCCTCAGAAAATTAGGGATCTCTGGAAGGAATGTCTGTAATTCTACTTCGGACTACCTTGGGAAGAAATCTATCACTGATCTTGGGACTACCCCACAGCAGGATTTATAGGCACCCAGTCTAACCCTTCCTCGAAAATTTTTGAGCAGGATATTGTGATTTTTTTTCATTGCTCAGCTTAAATCAAACAAGAAGCATTTATTAAGTTCTTATTGTGCCCAGCACCATGCTCAACTCTGGGGGATGCAAAGATAAAGCAACATTCTATGCACCTAAGGAGACGACATCTTCATGGAAGAGAGAATGAATACAGAAATTGTAGCATATACAAGACACATACTGAGGATATAGAAGGTAATTTTAGAGATGAAGACAAAGCGGGGAAATGACAGAGGAACCTGAAAAGTCCTTCTGAGATGGTAGCATTTGAATTGGCTTAAAGGTCAGATAGATGGTACAGTGAATAGAACCAGAGTCAGGAAGACTCATCTTTGTGAGTTCAAATCTGGCCTCAGACACTGACCAGCTGTGTGATCTTGGGCAAGGCACTTAACCCTGTTTGCCTCAGTTTTCTCCTCTGTAAAATGCACTGGGGAAGGAAATGGCAAACCACATTGGTATCTTTGCCTAGAAAACCCCAAATGGGGTCACAAAGACTTGAACAGGACCGAAAAATGACTGAACAACAAGAAAGCTAGGGCTTCTAAGAGACAAAAAAAGGAAGGGAAACATTCAAGGCACTGGAATAGACAGTGCCAAAGCCCCAAGCCAGGTACAGTGAGGAACTTTCTCTGCGTTGATTGACACCTTCTCAGAAACTGAGACTTTTAGAGAGTGGCCTGGGGCACTGGGAAGTTCAGTGACCCATCTAGGATCAGCCAGCCAGTATGTACCTGAGAGAAAACTTGAATCTAAGACTCCTGGGCTCTGAGGCCAACTTTCTGGGCTAACCACTGCACCACATAGCTTTCAACAGAAACCCCACTTGGGAGAATGCTGGCCAAGACATGTTCTCTGGGCCAACCCCATGCAATTTTTACCCTAGACTCTAAATTTCTAAATTTCTAAAATTGATCTCTCTGGTTTAATGCAAGTGAACTACCTAACGTGCAGCTTCTACTGGTTATCACTTCTGTATTTGATACAGCAGGAATGGAAAACCAGATTGTTCACCACTATCTGATAAAATGCTTTGCAAATGTTCAAGTGTTCTATAAATGTTAGATAACATTTATTTATTATCATTACCTGCCTCCACAGGCAGTCTCTTCTATGGTTTGGAACCATACCCAGCTACAATAGGTGAAAATTACTAAAGTAGTTTTATGTTAGTCACTCCCTCCCAAAAAGAGTTGAAGAAAAGTACATAGTTTCTATTATATATTTTCTTTTGAGTTTATCTATTCCTAGAGATTTTCCAGAAGGAAAAATCTCCTTGTTTTTTTTTTTAATGAATGAAATTGCTCCTAATTTTTTCAAACTATGTTCATTAAGGCACATGTCTGTAATTATCATCCCCACGATCATTTTATTATGCCTCAATAAGATCATAGGGATCTTAGGTCTAGTCCTACCCCTTCATTTTATAAAAAAAAGAAACCGAGGTCTAAAAGGATTAAATGACTTGCTCATAGAATAAAGTGACAGAAACAGGATTTGACCCAATGCATAAAAGTAAATCTCCTCCTTTATTAGAACTAGAAAGAGATTTTTTTAGTTTATTTTTTAAAAGAAAGAGTTGTACCTTTAATGTACTTTAATGTGTTAGCTTTATGATTAAACTTACTTTAAAATACCGTTTGTGTCTGATGGTGATATTCACTTTAAAAAAATGTATTGAAAGAGTTTTGGTATATACTTGTGATTTCATTAGTCTAGAAAACCCCCAGTATAGAAAATTTCCATTCATGCAGATCAGCAATTGTATAGACAGTGATCACCTGGCCACTTCAAAGTTAAGACTTGCCCATGGAAATCTGGTTAGTATATGGCAAAGGAAGACTAACCTGAATCTTCTGTACTCCAAGGCCAATCTATGTCAGGTTACCTCTCATTGAAAGACTGTGTTTGTGTGTTTCCTTCATCTGTAATCTTTTAACATATTATACTAGTTCTATTCGGGATGCACCTATAGATGGAAACAGGTATGCCACAAAAATACTCTAGCCCTATTCTTTCATTCTTTATCCACACAAAGTTTAACCTGACATATGGCATGCAGACAGTTCACAATATCATATCAATAATACACAATGGAAAACATAAATAATTTGTAAGTTATGTTCCTCCATGCCACATTATCAGTATAGAAAGTCTGCCAGTAAAACAATTTTATTATCAATGGCTTGCAGAAACATGCGTGAGTAAACGTTAAGGTGAAAGGGACACGAAAATTTATATAATAGGCATGTACCAAGCCGCAAAAGAAGGAGCAAGCTACTGATCCTAGCCTTTGAGCAAGTTAATGCAGCAGACAGAATTACAGCAAACTTAGGAAAAGGGGTAAGTAGCGGAAAGATTCTGCAGCAAATGTATATATGATGCACTGAGGAGATATCATAGGGTGTTATTTAACCACCCTTCATCATTTTTGATGAATTCTCATTGTTCTGCATTCTTAGATACTTTCAAGATAGACTTTTCACTAGGATTATTGCAGCAACCTACATTTTAATTAACCTGTCTTAAGCCTCTCTCCATTTCAATCTATCACACACAGTTGCCAACGTTTTTTCCTACTTACGTGCAGTAAGTACAGGTTATCCATGCTACACACACACACACACACACACACACACACACATGCACACACACACGCACACACACACACACACACACACAAACACCATCCATACACACCAAACTCCAATAAGCCCCTGTTACCTAAAGGATCAAATTTTAACTACATTGTTTGGCATTTAAATCTTTTTACAATCTGGCCTACTTTTTCCAGTTTCCTTATACATCACTCTCCTCAACAAACTCTACAATCCAGTCACACTGGTCTTCTTGTTCCACTCCCCACCCCACCTCCACATATTTGCACTCACTATCTCTCCTGCCTCCAAAGCATTGTCACCCCTCACCTTTACTTCTTGAAAGCTGTGTTTTCCTTCAAGATTCAACTCAAATGTCCTCTTCTTAATGAAGTTTCTCCTGTTCTCTCCCACCCCTACTCCCAGGGCACTATCTCCCAAAGCTACCAATGCCTAATATTCATTTTGCATCTATCATAATCATGTGTGCACACATTGGCTCCCCCATTAGAACTTAAGCCACCTAGGGTAAGAATTATTTCACTTTGTATGTCTATTTCCAGCATCTAGCACGTAGTAAGCCTAATAAATGCTTGGTAATTGATTAATCAAAGAGGGATTTGTAAGGAGGTTAATTGGCAATGGGGAATAGTTGTGTGTATGTGAGTGGGGTGCTATGAAGGCTTTAACAGAGAAGAGGGATATGGATTGATTCTTGGACCAAGAGTAGGACACAGTGTTTCTAGTACCAGACTACAGAGAGGCTTGGGTGGGAAACAAATTTGGGGCAAATGCCCTGGACGTAATGTTGTAGGGAAGAAAGATAGCAGAATGGAAGATACTGGTCTTTTCTCATCTCCCTGTCTCTTTTAGATTCTGTTCTCCACAATTCTTCTATGTTCCTATATTTCTAAGATTTTTTCCTTTTTTATTATGAATTTAGTCCTCAAACACAAACATTTCAATACATAAAGAAAAAAATCAAGCACTATATATAAAACAAAGAACTTCTGTAACATATATTTTGAAAATTCTCCATCTTTCCCAAATTCATCACAATGTTTTTTTAAATCTGGTCTAGTGATTTCACCTGTGTCAGGAGCCCCTCTTGTGAAAACTTTTTCCACCAATGTAGATTAATCAACATTTTTCCTGTAACTTATAGTCTTAGAAAACTTCCAGGGTCATATAGCTACTATATGTCACAGGCAGGATTTGAATTCATGTCTCCCTGACACCACCTTACTTCTAATAATAATTATAATTTATATGACACTTTGGGTTTATAAAGCGTTTTACGGATGTTACCTCATTTGATCATCACAACAAGTCTGTGAAATATTCCCTAGTATTATTTCCAATTTACTAAAGAGAAAACTGAAGCTGAAAAGGACTAAATTATTAGCTGAGAGTCACATGCTAAAAAGTAAAGGAGGCAACAATTGTGCTCAAGTCTTCATGACTCCAGGTCTACTGCCCTGTCCACCATAGTACCCAGCTGTCATGCTCTCTCCGGCCCTCCCACGTACATTACAGTTGATCCTAAGCTGAAATATAAATATACATGTAAGCATGTGTATTCAAATTCTCAATATTATGCTAACCTCTGAGCACAAATAATTCTCCCTTTCATCAACTGACCCTCCTTCTAGAATATCACCAACCTAAATTATACGAAATGTGTGCTGTGAAGGGTTACCATGGTGACAACTATTGTCATTTATGGAATGTATTTGTTGAGTCCAGCTTTCTTGCAACACTTTTCTTCACAATGAGTCCCCACATCTTAATAAGGGACATGCAATTTTAAGTGTCATTTGTTTAGATCTGTAGATGGAACTTTTGTTGTCTAGAAATCTGTGATGAATGACAAGTCAAAGGGTATTAAAGGAAAGGCTGCCAAACTGATGAAAAAGTATGACAAAAGAAATACAGCTCTTGCTATAGATCTTAATGACTTTTATAATCCCGGTTTATTTGTATTCGATTTTCAAAATATTCCTCCTGGTCCAGGCTACATGAAATCTTCATCACAGTCAAGGTCAGCACGTTCACTTCATGCACATTTAAAATTTAGGAAGGCAATGAAATGTGATAATTACTTTGTTGTGATACTATTATCACATCTGGAATTGTTAGTGGCTCCACGGGTACAAGGAGGAAAAAGGTCTTTAATTCTTGGACTATAATTCATACTATAGTGAGGGAATTGTGACTGGGAACATTATAATAAATTGTATTCCACCACATTGTTCTGGAGCACCACCTGCCAGTTGAATAAGATAATAGCATATACTTTAATTGAGAGTAAGATTTCTACTTGTCTCTCTAAAAGTAGGCTGCTCTTTTAATTATAAAACATTTTTTGGCATTTTTCCCCCAGAAGGAAACTCAACCAGTCTTCTTGAATTGTTCCAAATTGTCATAAAAAGGAAGGTGATGTTACTTTCTTAGTCGATATTCTAATTTGTCTTACCTAAGAATATTAGTCTTTGTAAAAGCAGTTAGTCCTTGAATTAAAGTGGTTATTTTCCCACCCCTAAGTAATTTCTTACCAGAAAATGATTTCTAGAGTTTCTAGAAAAAGTTTCTAGGGTGCTCCAGCTTTAACCAGATAGTGGCTACTCTTTGCATAACTCCATGAGTAAAAAATTTCATAATCTTTGTCTAATTCTATCAATTTTTTAAATGATTATGGAAAAAATAAAATAATAGGGGGACTTTTTAGATTTTTGTTGAGTATTTTTATCGTAAACCTTGGATAGATGGGTCCAGGCTACAGAATTTTTCACTAAAATATTTCTAGTCATACATTATGCTAGCTGTTTTCTATCCTGAAAAGTTTAAATGCCTATAAAATGTAACATAAAAAAGTTATTACATGAATTTGATTAAAAACCATTTTCTCATGAAGGCACTTTAAAAAACAATAAGGATTAAAGGGCCTAGAATTCGTGAGTCCCAGGTAAACATAAATCTTTATAACACAACTGTCTCTTTCTAAACACAATTTCTTTTAGCCAGACTATAAAAACTGAATATAAAAAAAAAGTGATTGAATCAACCATGCCACACACACACACACACACAGGGGCAATTCACTCCCTATCTCCCAGCAAAAAAAAAAAATACCCCCTAAAAATCAGCTTAGGTTGTTGCTCATACAAAGTTCATATATACAACTCTTCAATATGAATCGTTTTGTTCACCAGCTGTTAGCAAATATGGGACACATGCAATTTAAATATAAACTAATAAGGCAAACTAATGATGATCTTTAAGGATAATGTTTTTAATGAGATCACTAATATTTAAAATCATAATTCTGTTCTCATTTTATTCAGCTGAATTACCATAATACTGAAGTATTTTGTTATAAGTGTTTGTTTTGCAAAGTAATCATAAATGGAGTATTCCATGTGAAGAAATTATATTCCAGTATAAAGCAGAAATACTTCCAATAAGCAGGACTTGACAAATAGATAAATAATGACTTAACATTTATATAATGTTTTACAAATATTAACACTTTTTATCCTTGGAACAACACTGTGAGGTAGTGCTATTCTCTCCATTTTACAAATGGAGAAACTGAGGCAAGAAATAGCTAATTGACTTGCCCAGGGTCACAGAGCTAGCAGCAACAACAACAGCTAACATTTATATAGTGCTTATTAATTGCCAGGCACTGTGGTGGTAAATGCTGTAATAAAAAACAGTAACACTTATGAGCTATCATTACATGTTCACTATGTGGCAGGCATTGTGCTAAGGGCTTTACAATTATTTTCTCATTTGATTCTCACAACAACCCTAGGATCTACATGCTATTATTTATCCTCATTTTACAAATGAGGAATAAACAGGTAAGCAGAGGTTAAATGATTTGCCTAGGGTCATATAGCCAGTAAGTATATGAGGCAGAATTTGAACTCGGGTCTTCTGGGCTCCAGATTCAGCTCTCTATACACTGCAATAACCAGATGCCTAATAATAAATATTGGGCCAGAGACTGACAAGTGAATAAAATTGTTTTTTCTTTATAAAAATTGGATACATTAGGAAACTATTTTAGTTTTGGGCTACTATGGTGTATAAAACAAATTTGAAAGGTCCTGAATGGTTAAAAGTAAGTTGTTAAATTTCTACCAATTCCTTAAAGGTCAGATTTTTCATCTAAAAATATATTAATATAGTCATTAATGAACATTAAAACTATCCCATTATCTACTAAAATGATGTTTTCCCACAACTTAAAAGCCATAATTGTAATGATGAGGGTTGACCTTTATAAGCCATAAATCATCACGTACATTGTCTCACCTGATATCCACAGCAACCTTGCAAGGTAAAGAGAATAAGTGGTATTCATGAGTGGTAGCTTGGAAGAGTAGCTACCGCGTTTTATTTGGAGTCAGAAACATCCAAGTGCAAATTCCATTTCTGACACTTACTGAGTGACCAGAGACAGGTCATTTCCCCCCTCTGAGACTGACTTTCCACATCTGTAAAATGGGGATATTATCCTTAAGCATTTACTGCACAGGGTTGCTACATGAACCAAATGAGAATGCACATAAAGTCTTTCTGCAAATTTGAAAGTGATATGTACATGTTAATTATTACTCCAGTTTTACTGATGGAAAATCTGAGATTCCAAGAGGTTAAGGGTCTTCCCTAAGGTCACAGGGATAGTAAGTGGCAGACTCAGGACTCAAACTCAGGTCTTGTCACCCCAAATTCAGTTATCTTTCCAATTCTCCACAAACGCCTCAATCAATGGCCATTTAGCAGAGAAAATGTCTTTATACAATCTACTTTAAAAGAAATGCAGGAAAAAAACCTTTCCAAATATTCTTCAGAGGCTGTAAATTTCATAATTTGAGCAAAATCTGCTTCATCCAAAGTTCAGTGTATATTAATTAATCCCTGTTGAGCTTATGCAAATGAACATGAAGTCATGATCTCTAACTTAAAGAAGCTGATATTATTGGCAAAAAATAAAAGGACATTAATATCTTTGATGAATTGGTTTTATTTGTTTTATTTTTAAATAGTTGTCATTTTAGAGGTGCAGAGGTCTGGATTAGTTTTGATAAGTCATTGTCTTTCCATTACCCGTATTTTGACAAGTCTACAGTATTCCTATAGACCAGTCTAAGGACAGCAAATACCTGGGTCCCTAAGTTATATGTTCCATGATAGATTACTGATGACTATAGACAGGGGAAAACAGTACTTAAGATTAGTAATTCAACAGGAAGGCTTCAAGGAGATGAAGTAGCAAAAAGCTTCATGGTCTATTACCAGTCATGAGGAGAATGTGTAGGATTTGTGAAGCCCTGGTGAAGCAATATTCCCAGTACAACTAATCACAAATTGGGCAAGGGATCTGAAGATTAAATGGGAAAAGAAAAAAAGGGGCAGAAATAATAAGAGAATTTGGGACAACTTATAGGTAGGAAGAATGAAAATCCCAAGGTACAGCCAAGGTTCTATGAAAGAAAAGTGAAATACCAAAGAGAAATCAGTGAGGGAGAATTCATGAGGGTAATGAAGAGTTATATACTCTGACTCAGAGGAAGAAGGTGGAGGCAGGCTTCACTTTTCCTCAGGATCAAGCATTTTGACTAATATTACTGACTATAAGATCATAATAGCTTCCAAATCATAGTTATCCTGCATGTTACACCCACAAAATACAAAGTTATTCAATCTAAAATATAGTTTCCAGATGTCTTATAGTTTTTCAATGTAGGTATTCATATAGGGAGAGGAGAGAAAGAGGATTCTTTCCCTTAATCATCATAAATACAAAGAAATGAAGGGGATTTTCCCCAACCTGGATGACTTAAAAATAGGTAAAACATACCGTGCTACATGGCAAAGTGACCTGGACTCAAGAAGAGGAGAGTTCAAACACAGTTCCAGACACTTAGCTGTGTGATCCTGGACAAGTCTCTTAACTTCTGTTTGCCTCAGTTTCTTTAAGTGCAAAATGGGGATAATAACACCATTTACCTCATAAGGTTGTTAGAAGGATCCTATGAGATAGTATTTGTAATGTGCTTAGTACAGTGACTGGCAAATAGTAGGTGCCATACAAATATTTATTCCCTTCTCCTTCCCTTTCCTGTGACTCTGGTGCGCAGTTCTGCCATTCATAATCATATCTGTCATATATTACCACATTCTTCCAGGAAAGAACTATAATATTAAACACAAACTAAAGTTCTGTAATATCTTTAGTTGCCTCTCGCTGGTGCAAACTGAATTAGCAAACTAGCTTTCCTCAAGTCAGAGCTCTTAAAAAAATCAGCCATGATACCACAAAGAATCTATGTTAATGAAAGCATAGTTTATGTGCTTGCTAATTATCTTTTCAGGGTGGCTTGGTGGTGCAGTGGATAGAATTCAAGGTCGAGTGTCAGGAAGACTCATCTTTCCAAGTTCAAATCCAGCCTCAGACACTTACTAGCTGTGCGACTCTGGACAAATCACTTAACCCTGGTTGCCTCAATTTCCCCATCTGTAAAATGAGCTGGAGAAGGAAATGTCAAACTGATCAAAAAACAAATGGGGTTACGAAGAGTTAGACAGGACTGAAACGACCAAACAACAATTATCTTTCTAATAGAAAGAGCTCTGTATTTGGAGTTAGGGGATCAGAGTTCAAATCTTGGCTCCCCACTTAGACCCATTTTGGCTTTGTGCAGGTCACCCTCTAGACCTCACTTCTATCATCGGCAAAATGAAAGGGTTTGACTATAATGCGTACAATTCCCCAGCTATAAAACGAAGGGGCTGGACCACTTAAGCCACATGGTCCACTCCAACTCTACATATGTGAACCTATTGAAATAATACAGCTTTTACATATAAATAGACTCTACTGGAACATTGTGTACTACCTCTTTAAAATATTACATATCACCAAAAGAATGATAGTTTGATGAATATATATAATATTATACTATTTAGCCTTGGAGCAATTGAAGTGTTTTTAAACATCTTATTTTTTTTTCTTATCCATGTCTAACTTCACTGTTCATCTTACTAATGAGAAATATAATATTTATTTTATAGAGAGATATTTTATATGGCCTATAAATATTACGAGAAAGCTGTTAAACTGTGAGAACCTAAAACTTCACGTGTAAATTACAAAGAGTGACTGAGTCAGCTTGTAGGAATAAAATAACATGGATCAGATCTCAATTTGCTAAACAAAATTAGCTGCATGCCTTTCTGTTTGTCTTATCTATTTCTCTAGCTCATGGTGTGCTAATTCAGTCCACAAGCATTACGGTAAGAAGAGAAAGAGTAATAACTGTGACTTTCACCAAACTGTTGCGAGAACTGTCTTTTCTCCTTCTAACTCACCTCCAAAGCTCTTGTTTTGGGGATACAGTTTCTACCCCTTACATTTTTTTATCCACTAAAGAATTATATCTGAATACCAGTTGCTTCAGTTTGCTAGTTAATTCTGAGTACATTTTTTAGAGGTTTCTATATTTTCACAAGGGGCAAAGTCTGCTAAATTTGAGGTGAGCAACAACTGGGAAATTATTGCCTATTTTGCTGATATTTTTATACCATAAAATGTGATTTGAAATCATGTTCCTTTTTTGCCTTTGAAACATTGTAGTAAGACATTATTCATAAATATAACACATATTCTGTGTTCAGGGATCACTGATTTTTAGATACATTGTTTTATTACTCATAGTAAGTGTAGTTTTTGGAGTCAAAACATCCAAGTTCTGAGAGTAAAAAGTCCAAGACAAACTTCCAGTCTGTGTCAAATACAAAGGATAAAGAAAAATCAGGAAGAGATGTTGTTTCCTAGAATGACAGGATTGAGTTGGCTATAAGGTGTACTTTGGTTTGATGGAAAGAGTAGTAACTCTGTATTCAGAGGACCTATGTTCCAATGATGGTTGCTACTTATATGGCCCTGGGAAAGTCACTTAACTCCTCAAATTTTCCTCCTTTGTAAAATGAGAGAATTGGACTAGAACTCAAAGGTAGTTTCTAGCTCTAGTTCTACGATCCTACGATTCCTTTGAAATGACCTAATCCAAATGTCGCTCTATACATCCAATGTCACAAGATGGCACAGTGGATAGAATGTTGGGGATATAGATCCAGGAAGACCTAAGTTCAAATCCAACTCAACATACTTACTAATTATATAACCCTGGGCCAGTCACTTCCATCTCAATTGCCTCAAATCTAAATGGGGATAGCAATAGCATTTACCTCTCAGGGTTGTTGTAATGATCAAGAAAAAAAAATATGAAGTGGTACACGCAGTGACTGGCACATAGTAGGTGCTTGATAAATGCTTGTTTCCTTCCATGTGGATGAAGAAACTGGGCCTAAAAAAAATAACTGACTTGCTTAGATTCCCAGAGTCAGCAGAAACTACAAAGCCAGGATTCAAACCCAATCCCCACCCAACCCCAGATGCATCACCCCACCCTGTCCACATACATACAGCACACTGTCTTTCCACTGGTACTACATCACAGAGAATGGCCTTGACACTATATGCTTTTGTGTGAGAATACCAGCAAGATGCTTAATTTTAATCACATTTAACCATGAAAGAATTCATAACTTTACCTTTTTAAAAAAGTTATACTATTAAAATTTTGATGTCAGGATACAAATGTGTATCATACTCTGTGTGATAGTGAGAAAGACATTCCCAACATCAGTCACTGAAAGGCAGAGAAAAGAGAATCAGTTTGCTTTACAAAGGGTTTTTACTATATTTACAATTTTTCCTCCCTACAACTTGCTCTTTCAGAGAAGAGATAAAGGACAGAACTCACAAAATAGACCTTTACATAATAGCATTCCACATTCATAGTAACAATTGAAAAAAAAGTTACAGCATCGCTTCTCGAAATTTCACTGTGACCTTAAAATTCTGAGTCAGAACAAATCCAGAATATAAGGGTGATTTGGTTCAGGTTTCTTTGATAAATAGGCTGTACAAAAGGGAACCTCTAGGGAATAAATCCTGAAGGAGAAAAAGGCAATGTAACAAACAGGTGGAGGGTTGCTTAGTGCTAGACACCATAGAGAAGCTTCTTCACACGGCCATGAGCCCCCAAGAAAGAACAAAGATGGGGTAAGCCAGAGGGCAGGGAGGACTAAGGCCAGGAGCAACCTTCTCATACAAGTTTCTTAAATATCACAGTGGGGCAGGAAAAAGGGAGGGATGAGTCACTGCCATTGAGTTTAACAGCAGCAACACAAACTCTGTGTGTGTGTGTGTGTGTGTGTGTGTGTGTGTGTTTGAGAGAGAGAGAGTAGAAAACATTACTCTTTTGAGTCAGTAGTGCCAGCTAACAACAAGGCCAGGTAAGGCTTGATATTCATCTGCTCTTCAACAGATGGAATCCATGTCACTAACTCTAATTTCTTGATCTACAAAAATAATTTCTGATCTCTGCTTTCTTCTCAAAGGGATTGAGAAGAGAAGGGCCTATGAAGCCTTAAAGTAATCCCAGAAAGAAGAGCTAGGCACTCACGTGGTAGTGTAGCATTAATACATTCCTCACTGGGCATTGGTAGGTACTCTGTTAACTCTTCCAGCCCACTAGATGAAGGTATAACTAGTTCACCCTAGGATCTTAAGTGAGATGACAGTTTCTAGAAGTGTCTTAATCTACCCCCAAAGAAAGTTTACACATTGACAGATGCCCATCAGAGACACTGTTATTTCACTAATAATCAGAAATGTATTATAATCATTGAATGACATCTAAGAAGATGTCAGTTATCCCATCAGATGTTTGGTAAAAGCTGATTTTATAGGACTCTTTTTAGATGGAAGATCCTTCATCACTCATCATATTTGGCAAGATTTAGAAATCTCTTCAAAATGCGGCTGTGCTCTTCTATCCTCGAGGAGAAAACATTCAGGTTTTGTAAACTGGTGTAAACTGGACCTGTATCAATCACCCTTTGAGAGTTCCAGTTGTTTATATGGATATAACTTGTTAGGGAAAATCATTGATCATTCTCAAATCCTACCTCCACTACATTTTCCCCTTCCTATAATCCAGGTTAACTTGACTTTCCTCTGAATTCCTATAATGATTATATATCCTATTTTATTAGTCTCTAATTATTACATATAGGTAAAATGTATTTTACCAATAAGGCTATTATGAAAGGCTTTGTACTTCTGTGTCCCCGTAAGTATCTAGCACAAGTGAAAAGTTGACTTCAAAAAAAAACACTTTTTTAAACAACTATTTTGATAAAAAAAAAATCAGTCCTAACCTTGAAACCCATACATTTGTGACAGAGTTCATCTCTAACACAAGGTTCTCTATATTAATATATTATATTAGGTCACCAATTATCTTTAATTTTAAAATAAGAACATCTCTGATTATCTTGAAATGGTTCAGAATCAGTTTTGAAAGAAATACTATAAAATGAATAAGGAGAAAATTCATTTTATCACAGATGCCAAGACTTGAAGAGATGAAATGGTCTGCTCAAAGTATTAAGAAGTGAATAAAGGGATTTACTCTAAAATGTTGAAAGCCTGACTTAAACTACTTGGCAATGTCCTACATCACACTGTGCCACAAAATGAGAAACTATAGTTTCCTTCAAATTGTGAGCAATAGCTGCAGTTTCAAAGAATATTGATCTTTCTTCTATTAAAAAAACCCAAGGGCAAGAGGGAATTATTTTTAATTACAAACTGAAAACTCCAGTCAATTGCTATATTAGTGAATACCATGAATAAAAGTTTCACTGCAGTTCTCTAATACATATATATGTACATACACACACACACACACACACACACACACACACATATATATATATAAGATATTTCAGAGAGTAAGCATTAGATAACAGAATCAGCAGTAAGGTAGCATAAGTGTGTTTCTTTGAGGCTATCTGATAAAACCTGAAGAAAAGTCAGTGATGATGAGAAAGCCCTATTCTGCATAATAGGCTGAGCAGATCAGTATGAGAGATAATGGGGGAAAATACTTGCCATAATTAATTTTGCACAACAGCTGTAGGCTTGAAACAATGTGAGCTAATTTTATTGTAAATATTAGCAGTTCTGCTTTACAGCATCTCTCAAAACAGTAAGATCAGTGGCCAACAGTTTTCAGATGATTAACTGGGAGAACAAGTTTCTATGAGTCTGCAGAACATAGAGCATCATTTTTTATGATATGTCTCAGCTCAGTTTCAGGTATTTAGAAATTACACAGACACATCCAAAAAATGAAAATAAAATCCAAAAGGCTCCCATTTCTTTTGAATCCACACTTGACTTTTTCCTAATCACTGACTCCAAATGATGAAAAAGATACCACTTTGTGAGCATTGTATGCGTGGTACACTCCAATCCAGTTAGTGACATACTGTGGTCATCTCACAAAGGCAACCGATACCTAAATAAAAATTCTCAAACCTCAGAAACATTTAAAATTAAAATAGCTCTTTCTGCCCCTTGTACTTTTAGGGAGTGCATTTTTATACTTCCTTTTCCTTTTCTTTCTTTCATATTTTTTTTCAGCCAAGGAAATAAGAGAGCTGGGGATTTCCTTAAGGAAAAATTTGGCCTTGGAGTCAGTGCTTCAGAGATGTGCAAGTGACCCTGGATCGATGCCTTTTTATTTTCTTTCAAGAATAAATCTGGGCAATGGAATGGCTTTGAGATTGTCCAGTCAACCAGCCATATCAGATTTATCAGAAACGAAGAATGGAAACTGACTTTGAGGGCTCCAGCAGTGGCAAAGTAGAAGGTTGTTAGGAAAAACATGAGGAAAAAAGAATGCACCTTAAAGAAGGAAAAGAATGCACTTACAGATATACTTCCATGTATAAATTAAATTACTAAAAAAAAAGTTACAGGGATACTAAAGAGTAATGGAGAGGCAGAATGTATACAACAGATGATAAATAGTATTTCTATTAAAAACCAAAGAGTGAATGAAGAATGTTTAAACCTACTTTATGAATGAAATTTGAATATAATCAAACAATAACAAGAATTCTAAGATAGCAAATATGGACATTGCATTCGAACAAAATTATTAGAAATGTTCATTAAGTAAACAAGTTATTATTATTTTAAATTAAACTATATTTTAGGATTCCAAACAAAATAAATGTATATAAAAAAGAGACTCCACATCCTACAAACTTTGATTTTTAACTGATATTTAGAAGGAAAAATATTTATATATTGCATGTGTGTGGATATATGTATGTGTATATATATATATACATATATATACACACATACATATGTATATATACACATACATACACACACAAACACTTATATCTGGGGAAATACATGTTAGCAGTCATATTATAAGTCCAAAAACCATCCATCTTCATCATCAGAACAGAAAATAGTAATAACATTTTTCACTAAAGTTGCCACTGTATATCAAAAATTAATTTATCTATAAGATTTGCAAAGGGGGAATAAATCCACATTAACATTCCATTTATGGAGTATATGGAGTATCTAAGCATTCCAAATATCCCAAGGAAAAGACTAAATGTGTACATAGAGGTGCCTTTGTCATAAACATATGTAGGAAAGAATTAGACAAATAATGCCTTTTGAAACTGTATTTTCACGTTTCTTTTCTCTTACCCAACCTAAATGTCATGAAAACTTTTTCTGCTTAATGTAAAAGTTACCAAAGCTTGTGAGATGTCAGTATCATCAAACATTTCAAATATGAAGGGAACATTATAGGATAAAACTTCTAGAGCCCTACAGGAGAACTAAGTCAAATATCAGGTCCTAGAAAGTAGGAAATACCCATTGAACTGATTCATCAGCCATCTCTTAAACTACACAGGCACTCCAGTGCAAGTATGATCTATTTTCTTTCAGTATAACCGAGGTAGCATTTTGTTTTTCCTCAAAGGAAAAATGTAGGTAAATTTTAGAATTGCCTTCATGGGTGGTGTAAGATTTATTCTTGAAGTGTAAATGGCCCTGTAATGTAATGTCTCAGGAGTAGTGAGAGAGTGATAAAGGAACAGAAATACAGAGGAATTGTCTGTTTACAACTTAGATTTTCTTTTTTTCACCACAATAACAACAACAAAAATCCTATTCAGTTACAGTTATCTTATGGGGAAAATGTTTTCAAGATCTGTATAACGATCAAAAAAGAGCAATATTTCTATTCCATTCACATAGACCAGTAAATAAGGTGCATTCCTTCTGCTTCTTAAGAAATTAGCATTTCAAAAATATGCCACTTTCCCCTGAACTCCAAGCGTGTCTAATAATGCGAGAAGCAGATTGTCTTCCCTCGTTTCCTTAATTTGTTTCATCTAAAAGCAATTCACTCAACATCTTGTCGCCCTCTGGCAGCTTAGTTTACTTATCCGCACTTAATTTCTCATTTGGACCAAAACAAACTCCTTCAAACTGCTACTGACTGCTAACCGGGATTGGTTGGGGGTTGGGGGTGGGAGAGCTGAATATGTATTTACTTGGGCAGACACACACACATACAGGCTGATTAGACAATAACTAGGTTCTGTAATGGTACACTAAGATCAGCTGAACTTTTCCCCCCCAGGTCTGGGAAAAAAAAAAAAAAAACAACCCAGCATCCAAGGGCAGTGGCGGTTTCATCTGGATCACCTTTAGTATTCACGTTGCAATTAAGAGGGATACACGGAACAGTTTTCCTTTGTCCCGCTCTTTCATCTGGATCACTTTGTGTTTTTAACAAGTGGGGCTTGCCTTTGTATCACCAGAATTTCAAGTGCATATTCACAGCCCGAATAACAATGGGACGCAAAACCTCACACTCCAGAAAGGGCTCACTTTGGGTTATGACAATTCGCCAAAGGCTGGGAAGCAGAGATGGGGGGGGGGGGGGGAGTGGGGGGAGAAGTGGTGTGCACTGCGATGAGGAAGAGGACAGCTGCAGAACTAATTTGGATTACATTCCTTACAGAAATTCTGAAAAGAGCTTTGAGGAATAGCTCAACCCCTGAGCCGCACACTTAATACCAAATTGCTGTAGACTCAGAGGCGGTCCCCATGGCTGAGGCTGAACCAGACAAACCCCCACTAGGTTGCCTCATAGAAATTCCTATCAGCTAAGCATATATGTCAGCCTCGACTGCTTTTGAATGGGTCAACCTGCATAATCAACTCATTGAGGAAAATATGGAGAGGATCGTCGTAGGAAAATGAAGGGGAAGTGGCCAGGGGGCTGCCTTGAAATCTACAAACCGCACTAGGGTAATTCCGGGGGTGACCTGAGTGCAGGATTTGGCAATACTTGACTTTTGCATACAAATGGCAAAGACCAGGAATTCTAAGGTCATTTTTAAAGCCCCGGTGATGATAACTTCGTGTTTACTTGAAGAGGAGGGAAGGAGAAGTCGGGAGAGGAGAGGGAGGAGAGGAAGCTGGCGTAGGGAGTAAGAAAACTAAGCAGCGCCCTTTTCTCCTTAAGGTCACAAGGACACCATAGACGTCCCTAAAGCATTCTCCTTAACCCCTCCCCTTCTTCCTACCCCGGAGGCTTTATCTTGTCAGCCAGCCTCCCACGCTACATCAAGTATCTCTAGTGTGATCACTTGCTGCCAGATCAGGAAACAGCACCGGCTGTCCAAATGGCACCCCCTGGCCATCTCAGACATCGCTCTCCCCTTTTGGCTCTACTCAGTGCTCTGATCAGCCATCTCCCGGTTCCCATTCCTGTCATCTGGGAAACTCAAGTGTCGGAAACTTTTAGCTCACTCGCATGACACGTCCTGTCAAAGACCCTGCCACTAAGCTCTCCCCCGACCCCTCCTCCTTTTCTGTTCAGTTACATTCGTGCGCCGTGCTACCTGAGGCTAAGCAGCCCAGCCAACAGCTAGCGCACAGTGGTGCCGGCTTCGCCTCGAATTAGAGAGGATCAAGTGATGGGCGAGCTATCCGGCCAGCCCCAGTGCTAACCGGGAAGTTTGAGGGACCCCGGCCAATAGTAGACATTAGCAGGAACTCTGATGAGAATCTAACCCCACAGTGTGCGGCTGTTATTCTCGTGAATAAAGTTTGCCAAGCCCTTTGGCTGCTAGACTCGCTACCAGATACCCCTGGACCCGAAGCTGTAAAGGAAAGGGGATCTCGATAGATTGTGAGTTTTAAGAGATCAGCTTCTGGTCAAAACAAAGACGCGGTTGGTGTTAAGAAAAAGATGCTTTTCGGGTAGCAGCTGTATGCTGTGACTGTATCTGGACTACGTCTGAAATCTTGTCTATGTCAACACTCTGGTGACTTGTGTCAGAGCCTTGTTCTTGCTTCTCTCCCCCACGCAGGTACAAAAGCGCACACGGACATATACACGCGAGGCGCTTTGGAATCAAAAGGCCAGGAGCTCCACCGAGGGAGCAAAACAATGTATGCCACTCTGATCCTCTTTCCTTTTCGGGCCCCGGAAAAGCCAAAAGTCCTAATTACTCTGTTTTTCTTAGGGGGACAGGGGTGGGGGGGGGAGGCAGGAGAGGTGGGAAAAAAAAAAAGAATTGTCTGCGCTGATTGGGATTTTCCGTGTGCGTCTTCTACGTCTTAGACAAGCAGGCTGAAAGAACTAAGCCCTCTGCTAACCCACAGAGCGAAAAAGAAGGGAGGGGGGACGGAGGAGAAAGGGGTTACACAGTGATTTTCAAGCACGCACTTGAAGAAGGAGGGGGAGGAAAAAACCAGCAAGTTGAAGGTGGAAATAAGGAGGGCAGTGATACACTGGGCGGCGATGAAACAAATTCAGATCAGCTTCTCCTAGCCTGGAAACGATCTATCAATAGAGGCGGGAAGTGGGAGGGAAGGGAGACCACAAACACAAATCACCCAGACAGCAGCAGGTTCCACAGCTGGAGAGAGAGCGATAGAAAAGGGGAGACTGCGACCCACCTGACTGAGAAGCTCCGGGCTGGAGGGTCCAGGCTAGCAGGAGAAGACTCACACAGACCCACAGTCTTGAAGCCAGCTTCATTTTTTGGAAGTCTCAAATCCTTTGCCGACAATTACATGTCCAAATCGCATATCCCCTTATTGTATCCCTCAGATGAATGTGGATGGGCGCGAGTGGGTATTGGGAAGAGAGAGAGGTGCACAGTGTATTAGTGTCTCCGTATGTTTGTGTGTGTGTGTGTGTGTGCGCGCGCGCGCCGGCTATTCCAGGAATGGAGGTGAATGAGGGTGCGCGTGTGTGTGTCAGCGCTGCTCCCGGTCCCAGTTGAGGTTCAACTATGAGTAGATTTCCCCCAGTGATCGTCCTCTGTCTCGCACTTGCTCCTTCGGGTTGGTCAACAATAAAAAGGAAGAGGGAAAAAAAAAGTTGCTTTGCACGAAGGTGGTAGATTCCCTATTTTTCGCTCCCCTACAGCACTGCTCTCTCCTCTTTTGGTGCTCCCTGCACCTCCGGTGTGAGTCAGGGGAGGCTGGAGGGGAGCCTCTGGTGTCTCCCACGGATCCTGCCCTCCTCTCCTCACCCCAACTCCGGGCTCCTCAGACTTGTCCAGCGGCTTTAAGAGTTAAAGCCTCCGAGCGTCAATTCCAGCGCTCCCCCTTCTCTCGCAGAGGCAGCGGCCGCAGCGGTAACAGCAGCTTGGAGAAATTAACAGGACTCAAGAAAAAAAATGAAAGCGGAATTGGGGAGAGGGGAGGGAGTAAGGGGGGGTGGGGGGTTGTTGCGAGAAAGAAAAACCCTCCACAGAAAGAGGGACTGAGAGACAGACACAGCTTGGTGGCTTAAACCCCGCCTCTGCTCTGACCCAGCTAGCCACACCCCTTCTCCCATTCCCCCCCTCCCCAAATCTAAAACCTCATTGGCTCAGCCACTCCCCAAAATCCTGAGCCTCCAGAGTTGGGAGAACACCTGTCAGGAGAATGAAAGGGGTGGTGTGGGCGGGGGAGGGGAGCTGGTCTTAAAGGGCTAGTGCCAACTGTGAAGTTAAGACACTCCCCTTCCCGCCCGCCCCCCAGCCAGAGTCCCAGGACAGCTGGCAGGCAGTGCTGGGCAGTGTGCCCAGAGAGGGTGCTTACATGGGGGAAAGGCCCCTGTTGCCCCCATGGTGGTCTGCAGGGACCGAGCCTTGCCTCTCCCTCTTCCCCAGAAAGAGAAGCAAGGTCAAAGCTCAGAAGCAGACTGCTAAAGGGGATTCTCAGAAGAAAAAAACAAGTTGTGTCCTTCCCCACTTTCTCAACCTCACTCCCCTCAAAATAATAATAATAATAATTTAAAGGCTAGCACACAGAGCCCTCTTTCCAAAGAGGTAAGACCAAGGAAAAGGAGCCTTGGCAGAATAAAAAGTCTTGCTTGAAAGAAGGGGATAGAAAATCCTCCTCCTCTCATACTGGCACATCCCAGTCTATCATTTAAATATGGGTCTTAGGCTCCTGAAAGGAGCAAGATTTGAGCTGGAACCATAGCTCTGACCATAAGCCACGAGAACAATGCCAGGTATCACTTGCTAATATCCAATCATCATCTTTTTATCCTTCACACTCCCAGAAAGCAGACCTTGGCCCCAGAAACCTTTCCATGGTGAGTTCCGAGGCTAAAGAACTGAGATGAATGGGTAAAGGCAGCCAATTCAACGAAGTTATTCTGGGACAGTGAGAGGATCTCATCTACTCCAACTTAGGAAATAACTATGGCAGGATGCAAAAGTCATTTTTCAGGAAGGAAAGGAAAAAATAAAACGGAGCTATCTCCTGGCTTGGCCATTAACTATCTTTATGACCTTGGACAAGTCACTAGCCTACTCTTAGTTTCAAGGTCCTGGTCTATAAAATGAGGGGACTGGACCAGGTTTGAATAAACTCCTTCCAGCCCTGAAATTTTATGAATCTTTTAACTTTATAAATCCACTTTCCGTGGTTCCCTGTGCCAATTTGTGCCAAATTGAAACACAGCGTGATTTCAAGTCCAGAGAGCGCCTTTCAATCCCAAATGGTGGTCAGTCTTTATCACTCATGTCTTGAAGTAATTGGTCAATACAGAATTGAGTGTAACACATAACCAATGGCCCAACCAAGAGTTCCATTTGGAAAAGATTTCACAAAGCCCATCTTGGAATTAAACTAACTTCCAAGGTCCACTCCAGGATCAACCTAATTCCTCAAAGGTCCTTTATTTATCCTGGTAGTGAATTAGATCAGAGTGGCCAATACTTGACCCCACGTGAGTTGGGTCAGAACCAACCAGACTCTCAAGTTTGAAAGATGATATGCTGATATTTGCAGTTATCACTCAGATAAAAATATTTTCACTGTTGGTTTATTCCTGAAAGCAACAGCAGCAAGAAGTAAAAAGCACCGCTAGAGTCAACCCACCCTCTCTCCTTCATTTCACATGAGATATTGCCCCTTTCTTCCCTAGGCTCTGTCCCTTAAGAATATCAGCAGAGGCTGGGGCCAAATAAATACTGAACAAACATCCCAGGGACCCTTTATAGAGCTTGAAGGTTTTACTGGCTTCTGTTTATAAGTGGAAGTACTGTGGAAGGATGATTATGGTTGTAGTTATTTTTTGAGCTGACCTCTGACCCCCAGGACTTTAAAAGACTAGAACCTGAGAGACAGGAAGACTAAGCCCAAAGGAACCCTAGTAAACGGGCACACGTAAGGCAACTTCTTAGACTGCATATTACAGAAGAACAATCAGATGCACCAATTGCAGTGGGATTGTGTAGGCTGCCCTTTTGGCTGTCATTTTTGTCCCTATTTTTGTCTGCCCCTCTCTTTTTTCACCCACTTTCTCCTCTTCCAACATTCTTTCCTCTCTTGATGAATAATAATAAATAAGAACATCAGGTCACATTTACGTAGTGATTTATGTCTTGTAAAGTCAGGTTTCAAACCTCACTACAGCCCAGTGAGGTCAGTATTAGTACAGTCATTGTTATCCTGATTTTACAGATGAAACCAAGGTTCTGAGAAGATAGGTGACTTATTCAAGTTGATACAGCTTCTAGGTGGCAGAGCTGGGATTCAAAACCATTTTTTAATCTGAAATTCGGTGTTCTAGCATACCACAGCTCGCTCAAAAAAATTGCTTGTTTATAGAGTGCTTTGAAGTTTACAAAATACTTTCATCACAACATCTTAAGGAAGTATTATCATCTTTTTTTAATGAGGAAACTGAGATTTGGAGAGGTTAATTGATTTTTCCACAGTAACACACAGAGTCCCAAAGGCAAGACATCTAATGCTAAGTTCAGGGTTCTTCTTGGGCAAGCCACTGAACCTCTCTGTGTCTCAGTTTCCTCATCTGTAAAATGGGGATAATAAAAGTATCTACCTCATAGGGTTTTTGTGGACTTCAAATGAATTAACTAAAATATGTTTTTCACTTTGCAAATCTTAAAAGCACTATAGAAATGCTACTTGGTGTTTCATTATTATTTATTATTATTATTATTATTACTATTATTAGAATGCCACACTAGCTCTCATAGACTGGGTCTTAAAGCTTTAAAATCTATACTACATTAGCCCTTAATTATATTCAGTCTTGTATTGTTCTCTAATCATTTTATATTTGTTAGTTTTTTTTTTTCTTATTGCTACCCCCAGTTTGGAAACTTCTTGATAATATAAACTATATCCTAAACATCTTGTGCTTCTTTCAAAGAATCTAGAGTAGTCATGCATATGGATAATCAGTACTTATTTGTGGTTAAACATCTTGTCCAGCTTCCTCTGTACATAGGTTCAATGGGTCTTGGGGTGACAGAGAAGAAAAGCAAGACAGAGTGCATGCAGGTCACTTCCCAGCCCTGAAGTTCTCAGTGATGTGAACTGGGGACAAAACCCTCCCCCTACTGGAGGAAGGTGAAATTGGTACTCATGCCTTGGTGAGGAGAAAAGTGGAGAAGAAAAATGATCCAAGAATGCTGTCCCAAATCGTTTCCTCCTCTCTGATCTCGTGTCTACTATTCTCAGGTTTTCTTGTTTCCCCTAATCGAAGTGATAATCCTCAGAGATGACTTTGTACTGGATTCACTTATTCATCGAAATTTATTATGTGTGTTTTTGTTATTCAATCATTCAGTCATGTCCAGCTCTCCATGACCCAGTGGACCATACTATCCAGGGGGTTTTCTTGGCAAGGATACAGGACTGCTTTGCTATTTCCTTCTCTAGTATTAAGTGTGTACCGCATGTAAGTCACTGTGCCTGGGTTAAAAGAGATTTAAAGATGAATAACACAGAACCCCTAGACCCAAAAAATTTACAACATAATAGGAAATTATACATACACATATGTGCATGTATGTTTATACTCAAATAAAAACAATACAAAGTAGAGATAAAATATAAAATAGATACAAAATGCTTTAAGAGCTACCAGTGGAAGAAATCATGTCTATCTGCTAGGGGATCAGGGAAGAATTCTTGGAGAAAGTGGCATTTAAGCTGGACTTTGTAGTATTGCTAAAATGTCAATAGGCAAAAGTGGGAGGGAAAACATTCCAAGTTAGGAGATAGTGTGGGCCATGGCATGATAGCATGAAAACATGGGGCCCAAGCTGAAAAGTCCAGTTTAGCTAGAGAATAGATTACGTGAAAGGGAGTGGTAAATGATATGGCAGGATAAGTAAATTGTATTCAGACAAAGGGGGGATTCTTGGAAGCCAGGGCAAAGAGTTATAGTTTTATTTTTAGGTACTGGGTAGCCATTAAAAATTTTTAGTAGGGGAGTGACATGATCATAGCTGTTCATTAAAAAGGGTCATCAGGTACAGAGTGAAGCAAGTAGAACCAAGAAAACAATTTATATCATTGCATTAACATTGTAAAATCAAACAAGACTTAAAAACTCTGATCACTACAATGATTGCCCTTGTTTCCAGGAAATGGATGTTGAAAAATGCAGCCTGCCTCCTCACAAAAAGGAGATGGACTAAATATGCAGAATGAGGTACATGTGGACATGGCCTATATGGAAAATTTTTTTTATTACGCTTACTTGTTACAAAGGTTTTATTTTTATTTTTTCCCCAGTGGGTACAGGGGTAGGAGAAAGAAAAAAAAGACATTTTGATAACAAAAAAAGTTTATCCAGAAATGATGTGTAGGATTAGTTGTGGCTGTTGTTGAGTTGTTGCAGTCATGTCTGACTCTCCATGACTCCATTTGGGGTTTTCTTGGCAAAGATACTAGAGTGGTTTACCAGCTTATTTTCCAGATGAGGAACGTGGAACAAACAGGGAGAAGTGACTTGCCTAGGGTCATACAGTTTGTAAGTACTTGTCTGAGGCCAGATTTGAACTCAGGAATAGGAATCTTCCTGACTCCAGGACTGGCATGCTATCCACATTCTGGACCACAGAATACATGGAGAGTGATGTATGATAGAGATAGAAAGGTAGTTTGGGGCAAGGTTAGAAAGGACTTTAAGTGCCAAACTGAGGAGTTTATCCAAGGAGCAAAAGGGAGCCACCAGAATTTTTTGAGAAAGGGGTATCTTGGTCAGATCTATGCTTAAAGAAAATGTCTTTGACAGCTCTGTGTTTTGGGAAGAGACTGAAGGGAAAAAAATCAATTAGAAGGCTACTGCAATATTCCAGCCTAGAGGTGATGGAGACCTGAAGTAATGTGGCAATCACAAGACTACTGAGAAGGGGATATATGTGAAGGTGTGGAAATAGAAATGATGTGATTTGGCAACTGATAGGACATGTGGATGAGGAAGAGGAAGTGAAACTGGGTTTCTAGAAGGCTAAAATTATTCTGAAGTTTTAAATTTGGGGTATGGAAGGATAGACAATATTAATAGAAATATATTAAGGAGTCAGAAAGGTGGATCACTGCCCCGGAGTCAGGAGGACTTGAGTTCATATTGAACCTCAGACACTTACTAATGGTATGACCCTGGGCAAGTCACCTAACCCATTTGCCTAAAAATTTTAATATCCAGAGGGAATACTGGTTTGGGGCAGAAAAATGATGTTGAGGCACCAGTGATCTCTCTGGGTGGAAAGGTTGGTAGGCATTGGGATACTCATGGCTCAAGCTTAAAAGAAAGGAAGAGTCCAATAGATTGTTATGTCTTGAGAACAGAAGTGAGTGAAGCCCAGAGAGTAATTGAAATAACAAAGAGAGAACAAAGAGAGGCCTAAAGCAAAATCTTAGGGAATGTCTATCTTTGGGGAATGGAGCGTTCAAAGAAAAAATCGAAAGATGAGAAAGAAACAGTGGGGAAAATCAAAAAGGTGAGAAAAGAACCACCTCTTTTTATGTATTAGAAAGAACACCGGAATTTGCATCAGAAAGCATAGATTCTAGTCACTGCTGAGTCTATGACCTTAAGCAAATCACAACTTCTCAACCTCACTAGACTTTTTGTCCAGACTTTTACACCTCCCTTCTCACCCTGGAGATCCTGGCTCTGCCGCAGCCCCTTCCTCTGATTAGTGGAACCTTTATCGGAGTAAGTACCTAGGTTATTCACCCTCCCCTTTTTCTTAGCATTCCAAATGAGCACCTTCCCTACTCATACATTCACCAATCTACTTTTCAGCTCCCTTTCATTCGTTGTCTCTCCCATTAGAATGCAAACTCCTCGAAGGTAGGAACTGTCTTTCTTTTAGCTTGTATTTCTATCCCCAACACTTAACATAGTGCCTGGCATATAGTAAGCACTCAATACATGTTTTAGCTGTACCTATAAAATTAGCATAATATCTACTCTTTCTCAGCATGTCATAAAGACCAAATTAGATAACATATATAAAAGTACTTTGAAAACTTTAAAACATCATGTGAATGTGAGCTAATATTATTCGCAAGACTCCCATGCCTTTGTAACTACCAAAAATATAATTCTTCTTGACAAAATCTGCTGAGGAACCAATGACAAGAAGCCCAAGGATGATGGGGATAAAAGAAGGACAATAGCTGATATTTATGTATTGTTTTAAGGTTCGCAACAAACTTTTTATATATTCTCTCATTAGAGCCTCAAAACTTTTGAGATAGGTGGGATTACTATATCATTTTTGTAGATAGGGAAACTGAGACCCAGAGGTGTTAACTTCCCCAAAGTTATGTAATTTCTAAGGCAGTATTTTAGCCTGACATTTTCCTGATTTCATTTCTTGTTCTCTACCCACCCTTCAACCAAAGTTCAGTCACTGAGATATCTAATTAAATCTTTTTTCCCCGAAGTTTATTTCTGCTCTCCTTCAGGAAACTCATGGAAGGATCAGTACATTACAGGTTAGCGTTCTAGAGAGAGGCAGGTAGTTTTTCTTTTCCTTTCTGCCACTCACTTTAAGTATGTATTTGAATCAAACACAACTATCACAAAAGTAAAGAAAATCTAATCTCTTGTCCTGTATCCTTTACAACAAACTACTTCTCCATTCACCATTTTGTTGTGTAAACCTTGACATCTTTAATCATCACTGTGGCAATTGCTGTGTGACTTTGGAGAACTCACTTAAATTCTTTGGACCTCAGTATTCTCATCTGTAAGAAGACAAGAGTGGACTCGATGACCTATTAAATTACCTTCCAACTCAAGTATTTCCTAGTGATATAATATAGCAGGATAATGCCATGGAAATGGGCAGGGGTTATAATTCATATCCACATATAGATCCTGCCTTTTGCTACTTATTACCTATATGAACTTAGAAAAGTCCTTTAACCTCTCTGGGGGCTCAGTTTTCTTAGCTGTAAAATGGGGAGGTTGGACTTTTTTGACCTTGGAGTTCTCTTTCAAGTGATCCTATGGTCACTTGTTAGGTACAGCAGAGAGGCAACATGATTTAGCCAGTCAATTGCTGGACTGGGAATGAGAAAACTCCAGTTCAAATGCTGTGTCTGACACCAGCTGTGTGACCTTAAGCAAGTCACTTAATTTATCTATATCTCAAGCAACTCTCCAAGAGTTAACTATTAAGGCATGTGTAGGTTACAACCAGTGGTTTGCTGACAAATGTTTAATAACTGTCTCCAAATAAAAGTGTGCAGGATACACATTTAAGTTTAATCTGAACTATTACCCTTTTCTCCATCACTTTCTTAAGTCTAGGAAATCAACAAAACAACAAATCAAGCCATATTTTGTAGTGCTTCCAATTTATAAGGTATAAAGCTTATATTGTTGTTCATCCTTTGTTCTCAAAGAAGACCAATGACACCAGCAGGATGATGTCTTGACTTGAAAGTGGATTGGATGTGACACAGAGCTGGGCAGGGTCATCAGCCTCACTCTCACCTCCAGTCATCAGAGTCCAGTGGCAAAACATAGGTCAAGACAACTGGTGATGGCCCCACATGTGGTGGGAGAGCTTGGCCTTTATAAGCAAAGATTTTTTGCCAGGTTTCAGTTTTTCTGAGGCATTGCCCATTTACTAGTTAAAGGCTAGGTAAGAATTGAGGCAAAAGATCGCCTACTTTGCCTTCACAAAAAAATAGGTCTGGGAGGGGAAGACCCTCAGAGTTTCTGGACAAAACAGAAACAATTGCTATTTACCTGAAAATTGAATAGTCAGCTCTAGAGAGCCAGTAGGAGCTGCTCAGCATGCACTTAGTTGCAAACTATGTTGGTGGAAGGAGATCCCATACTCCAAGCTTTGTTGGTTCTTTTCCTTCTTTCTTGAAGAGAACCAACATGACATCACTATGCTAGAATCAAGTTACAATGTGTCCAACTATAGCTGATCTGACCAAGATGAGCTTGGAATGTTCTACCACAGGTTGGGCACAAATAGGCCATAGGGACATTTAGGGTGGATTCTCTAAAATTGTGTATCTCCCGTTTCTTTTGAGATACTTCAATTCTGTTTTTCTCATAGAGCATAGCATCTTCTGTGATGAGGGCGGCCATGCTGGGCAGTCCTGTGCCAGTGTCTACCATGTCACACAGCCAATTGCAAAGTTCTTAAGAGAGACCTTGGGAGTGTCCTTGTATCCTTTCTTCTGACCACCATGAGAACCGTTCACTCGTGTGAGTTCTCCATAAAATAGTGTTTTTGGCAAGCATATGTTTTACACTCAAACAACATGGCCAGCCCATTGGAGTTGAGCTCTCTGCAGTAGAGTCTGAATGCTTGGCAGTTTAGTTCAAGAACGGACCCCAGTGTCTAGTATCTTATCCTGCCAGGCAATCTTCAGAATCTTACTAAGACAATTCAAATGGAAGCGATTCAGTTTCCTGGCATGGCACTGGTATACTGTCCAGATTTCACAGGCATGCAACAATGAAGTCAGTACAACAGCTCTGTAGACCTTCAGTTTGATAGTCAGTCTAATAGCTCTTCCCTCCCATACTTTCCCTCAGAGCCACTCAAACACTGAACTAGCTCTGGCAATGCATGCATCAACCTCATTATCTATATGTGCATCTCTGGAAAGTACACTACCAAGGTAAGTGGATCAATCCACAGCATTCAAAACTTCTCCATTTGCTGTAACCAATGGTTCCAAATATGGATAGTGCAGTGGTGGCTGATGGAGCACCTGTGTTTTCCTGGTGTTAATTGTTAGGCCAAAATTAGCACAAGTAGCAGAGAAGTGATCCATACTTCCTTGCATCTCAACTTCAGAGGCTTTGTTGAGTGCACAATCATGTGCAAACAGAAAATCATGCACCAACACTCCCTCCATTTCGGTATTGGCTTGTAGACTTTTCAAGTTGAAGAATTTACCATCAGTGCAGTGGCTGACCTTGATATTATGTTCATCCTCATTGAAGGTGTTTGACAACATGGCTGAAAAAGAAATCATGCTAAAAAGCATGGGGGCAAGCACACAGCTTTGTTTCATGCCATTGGTGACTGGGAAAGCACAAGGGCATCATCCCTTATCCAGAACCCGAGCAAGCATGCCATCATGAAATTGACGGACAGTGTGATGAACTTCACCAAACAACCAAATTTTGACATCATTTTCCATAATACCTCACAACTGACAGTATCAAAGGCCTTGGTCATATCTATAAACATTGTGTCTAGACCTCTGTTCTGCTCCTGGAATTTCTCCTGGAGTTGTCAGGCATAGAGATCATTCCTCAGCCCTTTCTGAAGCCACTGGCTCTCAGGTAGATGACCATCTTCCTGGTGAAGGATCAGCCTATTAAGGAAGACTCTGGAAAGAACCTTGCCAGCGATGACTCAGAGAGAACTGCCCCTGTGATTGTCACTAAACTGATGAAACCAGAGATCTATTATGTATTTGCAATATGTACAGATCATTGTCCTTACAGACACACACATACACACGCACACACACACACACATGCACACATACAGTCTACAGACTATGAGGATCTATTTAAATATGAATTGTTGTTATCATCCATCTACTACTGCCTTTGTGAAATAATCACGTTCTCTTTCTAGCATATGCTCTAAGAGAAGAAAATAAAACTTTTCTTCTGGTCATAATAGTCACAGGAATGGGAAACTTAGCTATTTTGCTCCTTTTACCATGTGAGTTTTATGATTCAAAAAAGGTGGACTGACATAATGTTGAGTTTTGCCTACATTGACAGATGAAATTCCACCCATTGTACTCCTATTTTTGGAACTCTCTGGTATTTTGGTGACAGAAAAATTAACTAAGACAAAGGAAGAGCTTTTAAAATACAATATATTAGGGTTCAGTCTGAAAGAGGGATGGGAAATGACTGTGATATTAAGACAAAAGATATCAATAAACCAGACTAATAGCAACATATAATACACTGAAAATACATTTATTGATACACATTGACTTCTAAAATATTTACTTTTGCTATCCTTGTCTAATTATTGTCAAAAGAATTCCTACCCAAGATCAGTTCTATCTTAGTTAATAAATGTAGTTTTTCTTCTGAATCTCTGATTAATCCTTAATTTTTTAAGTGCTAGGGAAGAGAGTCTAAACTGAAATAAACTAAACTGGAATTTGCTTCACTCTTTGTTTATCTGTGTCTACATAAAGTTTCTAGAGGCATCTTTGGTTTTTGATTGACGTTACAAGGTAATCCCAGCCCTGTGGAAATAGGAGCTTTTTTCTAACATAGATATTAAAAACATATTTTTCCAGGACAATCTACAATGGATGTATCTAACATACACATGTGTGTACATGTATGTATATGTACACACAAATATACACACATGTGTCTTTGTACATTTGTGTATATACATGTGTATTTGTCTATATGTATAATACATATAGACAAATATGTATTGTTTGTGTGTGCAAGTAATTCCTGCATCATGATCTGCTACCTCTAGAGGCTCATAAAATGACAAGGAAGGTAAACCTTAAAATGAACACCAAGTGCCAATTAGAGCTAAGAATTAAAAAGAAACAGGACTTTTCTCTTTTGGATGTTTTTTGGCATCTGTATGTACAATAAGCTAGTTGTCGAATTCACCATTGGCATATTTAATTGAAATGAGGCAACAATTTGCTGTTGTCTTTTTCATTTGGTTTGTGACTTCCCATTTCCTTCCTCCTTCCTCCTCAACCCCACTTCAGTCATGATGTGGTTGGCATCTAGATTTTTCAAAAAGTCTGAAGGTACATTTGCCATGCCCATAAGAATGGGAGTTATTCTGAGTGGAAACACAAAGAGTTCTTAGAATTTCCTCTGGACAGCAGCCAAAATGAAGTCAACTAAAATAATCATTTAGGAGCAATGCATTTTCTTCTGGGATTGTATCAGGATCACCAAATCCTCCAACATTCAACTAGAAGGTTCCAAAAGTTCAAAAAGCATCCTGAACTTTTTGAACTTTCTGACTTTCAACACACTAATAGGCTGGTTTGTTCCTGCTCAATCAATTACCTTTCAATATAATGCAAGTTCCTTTCTTTTTCTTCAATTCTCCAGCAGTCTCTGGCACATACCCTTACCAGGCCACAATCCTTTCCCCACCTTTGAAGAATCTGTCATGTGGCCCAGCAAATCTGGCAGTCTTTCTGCTGGGTCCTGGCCACAAGTGAATTAAAATTTTGTATGCTCTGAGGCTATGCATCCCAGAGTACATTTCATGCTCCAAAGCATTCAAGATTGTAATTCACCCAGCAGAAAAGCTGCCAGACCCGTTAGGTCCCACAACGTGATCCTAAAAAAAAAAGCCAAAGGTAAAATGGTCATGTTTGGCTAGAAAGTAGAAAGTTACAGCCATACTGGCAACCAAAATGGAAGAGAAAGAGGAACTTGAAGTATTTATGTAGATAGCTCACACCAAAAGTAGATTTATGTTTGTGTTCAAGAAGCATAGAAAGCGTGTCCTTTTAATTTTCCTGATGGTTAGAGGCCATAACTACCTCATACGGATAGGCACAAGTAGGTTTTTTTGTTAATGGCTTAAATTATCATTTCAAAATGCAATCATGAAATCAGTATGATATAAATCTAAGTATGGGTATTCAAACTGTTTTGATGTGATAATATTTTTTAAATATCAATACAAAATAGAGAATGGAAAATACAAATCTGATTCAATATTAAACCAAGTCTTAATAGTAGTAATGCCATCCAACTTAATTTTATAAAGGTCAGGAGAAGACAGAAAATAGAATATATTGGCTCTGAGGTAGGAACATCTTTACCCTCAAATAGAAACATCAGTAATAAAAAATTCAATGTTTTACACCTTTAGAGATACAATTTCTTTTCAGTGAACTTATTACTTACTAAGACAATAAAGAGAAGGCTATGTGGTTGAATGGAAGGGGCATAGATTCTGTAGGCCAATGATGTAGATCCAAATCCCAGTTCTGCTAAATATAAATACTCCCTATTTGACCTTAACCAAGTTGGTTCTCCCCTTGCAGCTTCAGTTTCCTTATCTAGAAAATGAAAGCATTGTAATAGATTGCCCCTAAAGTCTTTTTCAGCCCTAAATCCTAGGATGCTAATAATTGGGACCATTTGTTTAAACTATTCCAACATCACAGACATTTTTGAATCTTGAAACTATCTAGCAACACTGTACTGATGAAGGCAGCCTCAAGATCATTAATGGTCAACCTTCCTTATCTTTAAAAAGAATTTCATCCATCAAGATAATTATTAGATCTATTAGATATTAGTGGTAAAAATTTATTTTCTCACATACAAAGGATGTCCTAGTAGACACTAATTTGTTATATAATTTGCCCATATAGCACACTGATGAAAAATTTTTTATATTTTGTTTTAATTTTCATGAAAAACACATTTAGTAAATGTAATAGAACATCAAACATTAAAATTTTTACAATTAGTATAAGTGCATACCAAGTCTATATTCTAAGGAGTCTTAGTAAGTAATTATTAACAGAGCAAGAAAAAAGATACTTGTCCTATAAAATGCTTGGAGGAGGAAAAAAAAAACAATTGTGACAATTGATTGCTGTCTATTAGCCCAAAAAGGTGGAGAGGTCCGTTTCCTACAGCTGAATGTGACTTTCACTAAATGAATATTTTCAGACAAGCAGAATTAGTACTTGTCTTGCCTCTTCCACTCATGGCTACATTTAGGGACACCCCAATATATTGAGAAAAATATTAAACATTTTGCTGACAATGTATAATTTTTCATAATTATGGCAACAATTGCCTCAGTGTTACAGAGCAGAAAGTTCAATAGTATGCCTCCAGTTCCAAGTCACTATTACATATCTGTGTGATCTTGCGTGACTCTACCCCTCTGGGGCACGAGCTCCTCTTCTATAAAATAAGGCACTTAGCTTAAATGAGATGTAAGGACTTTTCTGCTTCTGACTGTCTATAATCTCAGTTCTCTGCTACTCCAAATTCTTAGTATGCCTACACTCAAAGGGATTCTCAAAGGCCATCTAGTCCAACTGAAGCAGCATAAGGGACTTATCACACAAGTAGTGTCACAGAATATTTTTATTATAATATGCTTTTTTTAATCATGATCATTAAAGCATATTTTTGTAAGAGTAGATAGAACAAAGCACTGGGAAGTCAAGAGACCAGAACCATAGGCCCTGTAGAGAAAACTAGCTGGATGTATCTATCCCTGTGGCCAAGTCTTAGGAAGATATCATGTTTTCCATCTGTAAGAAATGAATCTCAAAGACTGCTTTTCTAGGACCTTCATTTTATAGATAAGGAAATAAACCCAAGCTAAAGGCTTTACCCAAGGTCAAATGGGTAGTGTCAGAAGAAGGATGTAAATCCAGGTCCTCTGACTCCAAAACCAGTGCTTTGGGCCTCAATCTTCTCACCTACAAAATGAAAGAGTCAGACTAGCTGATCTCCAAAATCCCTTCAAATTCCAGGGTTCTACTGTATGATAACATGGTTTATAAAAGTGTGCATCAGAGTCAGTCTTAGAAAGAAGTAGCCATTAAATGCTTATGTAATTTTCATTCCTTTAAGCACAGATCACATCCAATATTTATTGTGGGGGGAAATCCATCTTGCTACCAACTTAAAAGAAATTTATGCTTGGAGAATTTCACCTAGGAATTCATTTGCTATGAACAGGGTGGGGGAACACCCCATATTTTCCTTTCTCCTAACACCTGAAACAATTACAGCCTTTCATTGTCTCTTTTTCAATTAAGTCTAAGACTGACTTTTTTCAAGTCCTAAAGCTATTGCCATGTTTCAAACAAGATAATAGTCCATTTCTTATTTTTTTTTCCAAAGCCAGAAAGTTTTAGTTGAAAAGAATTAACTGGACTTTGCTTTTTTTTTAAAAAAATAGAAGTTGTAAAGAAAAAGGTTTTATTTCACCAAACTCCGCATTTCACTGCCCTATGACAGCAGAATGTATATCAGTGATAGCAAAGGGACAATAATAGCACCAGCCAAGAGACAGAAGAAGGAGTTTTGTATTTGGAAACCATGAAGAACGACTATTAGAAGCTTAACATACTTGAGACCTTTCATGCAGACAGACAGGAGAAGTCTTCAATGCTCAAGTTTATGACTCAAAAAAGGTTACATCAATGAAACATTCCTGCCATTTCGTAAAATGGGAAGGAATTTAACTGAAATGCACTGCTCACCTAGGCAACCCTAAATGTAAACTCTATAAAATGCAAAAATTCATACTCTTTTGCCACATAAATAAAATCAACAGTAGCTAGCAAGATAAAACTGTTTCAAATATTTAAAGAGAAAATTTAGCTCTATCTGCCTCTCAGTAAACAATGGCTAATTGTACTGACTGAGGCTGTACCTTCAAGATTGCAAGGTGCAGATCCTGCAAAGATACTGAAGGTTGGTTCCTACTTGCATAACATTCACTGTACATTAATCAGAAGTGTTTGCTATGCAAATCTTGTCATGCAAAGCAATTATGGCTGTTCCCAAACTGACCTCATGTTTATTTATGATTTCAGCTTTTTTTACTCTGGGACCTTGTCTGGTCTCTCCAAACACACACAATTGTTATGTTGTCTTTTAAAGGCACACAATAGGGGTATTTTGGATTTATTTGTGCCAGGTATAAATGGAAAAACTGGATAACCCCCTCAACCTGCAATGCAGTGCTGAGTAATTTTGAATAATATGCCGGTGACTATTCATGCAAAGTATTCTCACCCCAGGGTCTTTGTTAGGATGAAGGGGACCGTCTAATAGCCTGGAGCCATGACACCTTGTTTGGTCTGACTCTGCAGCCTTAGCTGATAACTAATGGAGACTGTCAGCTACAGTACACTAAGCAGTAAAAAATAAAATAAAAGGTGCTATTTTTATAGCAGAACAGTTAAAAGTGAAATTACAAAAGAAATTTTAAGTGCTTCAAGGCAATATAGCTTGCTCAGGCCCCCATATGAAAGGTCATGTTGAGGGATTGCTAGTCATCAAACAGATTCATTTTAGGACTTAAGACTGAAAGCTGTATTATTCCTTAACTTACTAATATTATGCTGCCACAGGAATGTCCATTTTTTGACTTTGGGTTGAGCAATAGTGGCATCCAGTGGCCAATCTTGTTTCAGGGATGAGTAGCCTCACCTGTGGCACAGGAAGGCCCAGTTCAAAAATGAAACAGTGATTGAGGTCTGTTAGACTGAAAAAAAAGGTTTGGTGAGGGGAAGAGAGAGAGAAGAATAGGTGTGAATAGCTATTTGCCCATTCTGGGCCTGATCTGGACTATGATTCTTCATTCCAGTAACTCAGAAACAGCTTCTACAACCTCCTCCTCCTTTTATTTGATGGGCCAGGATTACTCCTGGCAGTGCTCATGCTAGAGCCATCCATATTGAACTCTTTGAATGTGTGTGTGTTTTGTTTTGTTTTGTTTTTTAGATTTTGAGCTGAAAGGGACCCTAGAGATCATCTAGGTCGATAAATTAGAATATTAGACTTCTAAGGTTCCTTCCAGCCCCAGCTCTGTGATCCTATGATAAGTCATGAAAATAGTACACAAATGTGTCCGCTAGCTCTTTTTGGGGTGGCAAAGAATTGTAAGTTGAAGGGCTGCCCATCAACTGGGGAATGGCTAAGCAAGTTGTGGTATATGATTGTGATGGAATGGTACTGTGCTATAAGAAATGATGAGCAGGATGCTCTCAGAAAAACCTGAAAAGGCTTACAGGAACTGATGCAAAGTGAAGTGAGTGGAACCAGAAGAACATTGTACATAGTAACAGCAATATTGTACCGCGATCAACTGTGAATGACTTACCTATTCTCAGCAATACAAAGATCCAACACAACAGTGGAGGATTTACGATGAAAAATGCTATTCATCTCTAGAGAAAGAATTGGTGGAATCAAAGTATACTTTTAAAACTTTTCTTATCTTTTTTTCATTTTTTGTCTGTGTTTTCTTTCATGACATAACTAATATGGAAATACGTTTTGCATGCTTGCACATGTATAACTTATATGAAATTGCCTGCCTTCTCAATGAGGGGGATGGGGAGAAAGGAAAGGACAGAAGGAGAGAATTTGGAACTCAAAATTTAAAAAAAACAATTGTTAAAATTTGTTTCTATGTGTAATTGAAAAAAATATTTAATTTTTTTAAAAATGTGTCTGCTACCTCAAAGGGTTGTTGTAAGGGTCAGCTGAGATAATGTACCGTGAAAGCACTTTGTAAATGGCAAAACCTTGTGCAAAAGTAAGGGATTGCCTTAGGGGAGTTTTCTCACTTGCACTTAATTGGTCACCAAATCCTACATAAAAGTTCATATGCTGAGGCATTATCCAGATAACCTCTCCTAATACTGTCTTCTTATTTACCCTGGGTGATCATCTATTTATTGCCCTTTTTTGCTCAGTTTCTTAGAATACTGTGTTAATTGCAAAGGACTGGGGCTACCACCTGGAATTAGAAAGGGCAGCCTAGATAGTTCATAGCTGACACCTCTGCTAGCAGTTGACACCACCTGCCTGGGATATCCACATCAGAAGGAAACCGTACAGTGAAGCAGCCTTTTCCAGAAATTCCAGCACTTAAAAACTGGAGAATCCTGGCCCACAAAATGAGGTACATGCCCACTCTTTCTGATGCGTAAGTTTGGACCCATATACAGCTAATTCTCTATTGTAATGGTGATATAATGAACAGCTAATTGATGCAGGTGGATAGAGAATAGAGCTTAGAGTTAAGAAGATTTTGGTTCAGAAAATTACCAGCTGGGTGACCTCTCAGCAAGCCACTTAAACCTCTGTTTGGCTCAGTTTCTTCATCTGTAAAATGGGGGTATGATTAGCACCTACCTCACACGGTTGTTGTGAAGATCGGATACGACAGCATATACTTTAAAATATTGTATTAATGTTAGCTGCAGCTGCTGCTGCTGCTGCTAATGATAGAGCTCACCTGTAGACAGTCGCAGGTTTTCACATATAAGGATAAATCTACTGGCCATAATCCATGCAAAAGGTTCTTTGAGCTCTTTTTCCTTTGGTGGTGATAGATTTTCCTTTACCCACCCACATATTCTTGCCTGGCCCTGCAGTTGACTAAAGGTATACATTTGAAAATTCCAGGCAAGGTTAGTGATATAATCTGTGACTAGGAAACCTAAGCAAAGCTACCCAGCCCAGAGGAGGATCACACGCATGGAAAGAACACTAAATTTGGAATCCAAGACCTGGATTAAGGCCTGGTTCCACTAGACCCTAGCTATGTTGCCTTGGGCAAGCTGCATGGCTTTCCTGGGCCTCAGTTTCTTGACTGGTACTATTACAAAGATTATCCTGTCTTCATTAATCTTAATTATATTGCCATGGGTCCCTGAGGCGGTATGATGAACCCTAACAGACTCAGAATTATGTTTAAAATGCACAGAACAAGATACATAGGACTACAAAAGCAATCAATTATAATAGCTCATAGTACTCTCTGTGACAGTAGGCACAAATAAATGCATGTTGAATAAATATCGGAGAACAAAGAAATATGTCATTTTATGACCATTCTGTGTAAAAGATGAAGGGTAGTCCCAATGCAAATGCTTGGGATTATGTAGATATGGATCTTTTTTGAGGACCTGCTAGCTCCCCCTTCCTTTTTTGTGTCCCCCTCCAAGCCTTCCCTTCTCATGCTTAGGTTTATCCACGGATCATTCCCTAACCACCAAAGCTTGCTCATCCAGGTTTCTCAGCCCAATTTACTGAATGCCAGTGCAGGGGCTATAGTCTTTTTTGGTGCCATGGCCCACATTGGCAATCTGATGAACCTATAGATTCATCAGAACAATTTTAATATCTTTTTTTAGTTTATTGTTCATTTTAACCTTAAATACAAAGAGACAAAAAAGGGAACATTTCAATGTACACAACACAACATAAAAGAGGTTTATACATACCTTTTGCATCATCATTCCCCAAACATCATTTCTGTGCCAGGAATAGCAAGATTGTCTTCAGAGACCTGTAATACCTTCTTTACTTAACAGAAGGGGAGTATGCCGGCATAGCTCTTGAGACAATATGGGATAGTGGAAAGAACACTGGGACATGTAAATGGAAGACCTGCCTATATGATTTGGGCAAGTCACTTAAACTCTGTGACTCAATACTTTTCCTCTGTAAAGTAAGGGAGCTGGACTATTTCAGGGAGGGTTTCTTAACCTTTTATTATTTCATAGATCCTTTTGGCAATCTAGTGAAGCCTACAGACCCCTTCTCAGAATAATATTTATTGCCTCCATTCAAATTGAAGGACATGCTAAGTTCAGTTAGAGATTAGTGAAAATAAAGGTGTGATTCTTTCCCCCATCCAAGATCACAGACTCCCTGAAATTTATCCAGTAATCTAGGGACTCCAGGTTAAGAACCACTGGACAAGAGGGAGCCTTCTAGCTCCAAAATTCTATTGCTCTTTTCTCACTGTAAGATTTATGATTCTATCGTCATCTAGTTCAACTCCATGATTTTCCAGATGAGTAAACTGAGGTCTGGCAAGATAATGTGATTTGCCCAAGGGCACGCAGCTTATTGGTGTCAAGTTGAGTCTGGATGCTAGGTTTTTCTAAATCCTTGTTCTCTATATTGTCCCTACACTCCTCAGACCTGCTTCCTGGGAAGCGCTGAGCAGTAGGAACAAAAACAAGCAAGCAAACTAAAGGAAAGAACACAGCTGGAAATAAAATGAAACCCAGAAATAAGTGTTATTAACCACTGATCAGACCCCTTTAAGTGTTCCATCTGCTTTTCATCAACGCATGAGCACTAGTAGAATGATACCAAAATAAACAAAAAAAAATTTGTAAACCAGGACTACTTTTCGATTTTTTAAAAACCCACAACCAGGGGTAGCTAGGTGGTGCAGTGAATAGAACACCAGCCCTGGAATCAGGAGGACTTGAGTTCAAATCCAGCCTCAGACACTTGGTACTTACTAGCTATGTGACCTTGGGCAAGTCACTTAACCCCAGTTGCCTTGCCTTCTCCCTCCAAAAAAAACCCACAAATGATTAGAACACAAAACACAGAAAATATTAGAAACACCATTTACATTCTTTCTTTAACATATGTTATTTTTTTTCTATTGATTTATGTTATAATTAGCTGTCCTCTTAATCCCTGAGTTCTTTTTTTAGACCTGTTGTCTGAGAGTTAAGAGGGATTATGGTCTACTAGCTGGAGTTCTAGACCTGGGGTCAGGAATCCCCAGGTTTGAATATGTTCTCAGGGTGTTCATGGGCAATTAAATTTCTGAGCCTCAGTTTCTTCATCAATAAAATTGGAATGATCACACCTAGTATAGTGGTCAGAGGTCTAGCCTTGGAATCAGAAACACTTGGTGTCAAACTATACCTCCAATATATATGAACTGTGTGACCACTGAGATGTCACTTAACTTCTCAGTGCCTCCAGCAATGTTCTAAGAGGATACGTTGCAGACAGGTTGACAGTTTTCTTTAGTGAGGGGAGTTTCCACACTAGGAGTTCCCTACCCCCTGTCCTCAATGAAAGCATAGGTCTGCACCAAAAAATAAAAACAAAAGCCTGCAGTACCATCTCAAGGACTGGGAAGGAGGCTCAAAGGAGATATGTTGAAAGCATTTTCCAAACTTTAAAGTGTAATATAATAATATTTATATGTTGTTGTTGTTCAGTAGTTTCAGTTGTGTCCACTCTTTGTGACCCATTTGGGTTTTTCTTGGCCAAAATACTGTAGTGGTTTGCCATTTCTTTCTCCAGCTGATTTTACAGAAGAGGAAACTGAGGCAAACAGGGTTAAGTGATTTACCCCCAGTCACACAGCTAATGAGTATCTGAACTAGATTTGAACTCAGGTCCTGGCACTCAATCTACTATGCCACCCATAAATATGTACTTATATAAATAAAATATTGGTAGCCACGACTACTTCTGAAGTTGATTTTTAACCCTACTTTTATCTTTGTCCTCGTTAAATTTTGTCTTATTAGATTTATACCAATTTTCTCAGACAGATTCATTTTTATCCTGTCATTCAGGATGTTCCTTATCTCTCCCAGCTTTGTTTCCACTACAATTGCTAAAAATGTTAAACCTCACAGGGACAAACCCAGATTCCTGAGAGGCCTCCAACTGTAGCCAACTCCAGTCATTCCACCATTTCCAAGTCTATCTAGCTGTACTGTCATCTAACTATCCACACATCTCTCTGTCTTTTGTACGGGAATAGAGTGAGACTATCAAAAATCAAAGTCAACTACATTTGTAGTATTTCTCTGATCTACCAGTCTAGTAACCTGCCCCAAGTGAAAATCCAGTTAGTCTGACATGACTTTCTCTTGATTAAGCCATTCTGGATCTTGGTATTTATCACATCTTTTCTTAAATGCTTCCTAACCTGCCATCTTCCATCTTTGTATTTCCAGTGTCAAACACCTAATCTTGTATTTTCTTTTAAAAAAAGATTATTTAATTGGATTCAGTACTGATGGATTTACCTTGGAACTATTTTCATAATTTCTGTATTTGCCTAATATGTATTGGTCTTCTTCCCACCATCTCCACACTAAAAGGTATGCTTCCTGAGAGCTAAGACCTTGTCCTTGATTCTTTCTGTACTTCACACAGTGATGGGCACAGAGTATGTGTTTAATGAATATTTGGTGGTTGGTTGATTTACCCACTGGCTCCTTTCTCTTTTTCTCCTAGGTCAGAAGCATACTTAAACTAATCACACCAGCTCAGAATGACTGCTCTTCTATTCTGCCCCAAAGTAAATGCTCTCCCATACCGCAAAACCATTAAAGGGAATTGTGGGATTAAGCAGACATTAAAGATAACAGAGAAAGGTCATTTGAGAGTCTTTCTTTCCCATTTTTATTTCTCCTCCCAATAAGAGGGTAAGAGTTATGCCCCTCCTTAATATTACTACACATTTTTTGTATTACATACATACAGTATACATAAGACAGCATAAAATCTAAAACATTTTTAGAGAAGACCCTTTTCTCCTCTGAGGAAAAACACAAAATTCCAAAAGGCTTCCTGCTTCATAAAATATAAACCCACTTACATGTCAAGTGAGGGAATTCTATTTGTTCATAGATGCATGTATTCATGGAATTTTGAGCTATAAGCAAGCTTAGAGATCATGTAGTCCGAGTTCTTCTATTTGCTTATGAGAAAACTAAGGCCAGGTAATTGGCATGACTAACTCAGGGTAAATAGTAGCAGTAGGAGAAGTCAGTGTAAAATCTAGGTCTCCTGATTCATAGGCCAATGATTTTTCCTTCACATTTCAGGGGTTAAGTATAATCCATTAGCTACTATGACTAAATAAATGCAGAAGCCAGCATAATTGTGTGTCTATGGACTCAAACACAAGAGTCAACAAGCATTTATTAAATTGTCTACTATGTGTCAGACACGGTGATGATGCTGCAATAGGCGTCACACTCTGTACCAGTCTAGTCACAGAAATAAGTAATTTACATTTATTAAATTCTATCCAAATCTCTCCAAAGAAATCCCCTCAGGAGACTACATACATATTCCAATGATACTACCACGATGTCAGAAACTTCTGGAACTCTTTTTTTTGAGGGGGAGGAAGGCAAGACCATTGGGGTTAAGTGACACAACTAGAAAATGTCAAGTGTCTGAGGCCGAATTTGAACTCAGGTCCTCCTGAATCCAGAGCAGGTATTCTATTCACTATGCTACCTAGCTGCCCCTCTTTTTTTGTCATCTTAAAACCAAACCTGCGAACCACATAACAAAACCATTGTCATTATACTGTAATCATACTCCTAGCTCATGCACACACACACACACACACACACACACACACACACACACACATACATACATACACACACACAAATTATACTTAGCTTCTCATTCTCTGGGGAACCCTTTTGAATACAGGAAATATCAGGATGCAACTAAAGTTGATTCCACATAAGAAAATTCAAGTTCAGGTTAAAATACTAGTAACCAGACACCTTATAGCAAAGGACTATGATAGCCATCACAATCTTGGTATTGAATGCAGGCTCGCCCTTATGCACAGACAAAGCAGGGAGTCACATATCTGATATGATTTGAGGGGTGCCAGAATTTCTAGGCTTCTATCTAGAAATAGTCCTACACTGGCTTGGAATTACACCATTGAAAGATTCTTTAATTAATGTTCTCCTCCCAGAGTCCTATTTTAAAATTCAAAGTATTCACAAGAAGAATAACATATTTAAGTCACTAACACTTTAGTATGAACTGGTCTTACCAGAGATTTTTCTAATGCATCCATGAAAGGCAAGCAGAGCATTGCATAAGACCATGAAGTGCTTGGGGATGATGTTGGGCTAACTGGGGCAGGAATATATACAAACATAAAAGAGGACAAACAGAGAGAGGGAAATATTGAAGAAAAGCTATGCCTCCCACATAATTTTTGTCTAGGCTGCAAGTTTCTAGTACTTTCAGATGAATTCTATCGGGATTGTGGGAAAATTGCCCGAAACACTCTAACACTACTTGAACATTTTTTTTTTCTGTGAAAGCTGCCAGAGGATTTTCTCCTGTGGCAATCCCCACCTCATCATTAAAAATGCACATATTTATTAAATGCCAGCTGAACAGTATCTACTATTCTAGAAATCACTAGAGTACCCTAAAGTAACATTCTAAAACAGGGATTCTAAACCTAGGATCCATGCACCTAACAGATGTCAGGGGTCTATGAACTTGGATAAGAAAAAAATGACATCTTTATTTTCAGTAACCTCTAATTGAACTTTAGCATTTCCTTCAATTATGAATGTTGGCAACAAACATTATTCTGAGAAGGGGCCTGAAGGCTTCACCAGTCTGTCAAAGGGGTCCATAACATAAAAAGGTTAAAAAAATCATGCAAGTGACTGCTGAACTCAAGGGGCTTATGCTTTAAGTAATTCATTCTAATTCTCGTCTTCCTATCTATTTGGAAACACCAACAACCTGAGCTTTCTTTCATATAAAGCCTATTTTTGCAAGGTAGATCCCTTTTGAAAACTTTTTGAGTTTACCTCGTTCCTACTTCTCCCGACCCTCAGCCTCAGCTGAGACCTAAAGGCAGAGCACAGAAGCCTTCATCATGTGAAAATCAAAGCGGGAACCTAATCCCTGGCCTCTCAGTTTTGAAAAGGCTGTGCAAATCATTCAGCATGGGGGAAGTCTGTGCCTTCCCTGTACAATGGAACCCTATGCCAGTCAACAAAGAAGTAAGTGATCGGCTGCAAAAACAGGCACTTCCCTTGTCGTCTCTCTTGGAGAGAGAGTGGTGGTTATGAAGTGTGCACAGTACTGAATAGGGCTGGGGGGGAAGAGCTTTCTGGTAAAGCTAGGTGGGAGAAAAATCCAACCCCCTTAAAACAGTTTGAAATGGAATGTCATTTCCCCAGGGTCTCGGTAAATAGATTGTATACATATTGCCAACATGCTTGTCTCCCCTGAAAGGATCATGATTCAGCATTCTAGAAGAAAAAAACAGATATAAATGTCTTCAATAAATACTTTACAAATCCTAGAGATAGCAGTAGGAACAAATCCTGCTGACTTTTCATGAGAAAGGAGAGAATGGTTGGAATGAAGTGTCGGAAGGTTTCCCCATTTCTCCTTTCTTCCAAACAGTATGGCAAAGAACACTGGTGTGGGATTTGTCTCCCTGTGCTCCCCATGTACAGGGTGGGGATCTACAATGGATACAGTGTTGATATCAGATTTATTTTCAGAATCTAAGAGATGAGATCAGAACAAGTGGCCGAGCCACTTGGAACAACAACAAGGGAGCTGTGAAGCCAGCTTGTCCTCACGGTACTGACTACACACTTGGTTTTACTGAAACAATCGCTTGCCTATTGGAGATGCTTGCAAGTTCAGATTGATTGGCATTGCTTTTTTGGGTGGTTGTTATTTTATTTACTTAAAGGGGTAGGGGGAGTTATCCAATATGGTGGGAGAGGTTACATAAGCATACAACATGATCAGGGTGTCTTTGTACGTGCTTCAGATAGCCTGGGTATGTGTGTCTTAAATAATGAGCCTGATTCTGTTCATGGTAAAGTGATCTAGTTCTCTGATTACTGGAAAGATATAAAAATGTGGGTGTCAAAAAGGGACAGCTCCAACGGTGGTCCTCTGTGGGCAAGCTCATCTTCGAGTTTTTTTTCCCTCTCCCTCAACCTTCGTGGCCAATAAGTTACCAAATCCTGCTGACATATACTTCTATAGAATCTTCCACATATGGCTCCCTCTTTCTACTCATACCACCAGAACCCAAGGTAAGACCCTCATCACTTCATATCTGGACCACCAAAATTGTCATTCTCCTCTCCAATCCAGTCTTCAACAGATGCCAAAATAACATTCCTAATGCATAGGCCTGACCACGTCACAACCTTGCTCAAGATACTTGCTCAAAGATACTGAGTGGCTCCTAGGGGCCTGGAAAATACAATAGAAAGTTATTGGCCAAGCCCTCCACAGTATGACCTCCATATTCTACTTGCCTTCAAACACTGGATGTTCCCTCCTAACTGTATAACTAGCTGAGCCCTACCAGGCATTCTCTTACCTCTCCTATGCCTAAAATATGCTCTTCTGCATCCCTGCCTACTAAATCTTTTCTTTAAAGGTACAACCAGATCAGATGCCATTTCCTACATACAGCCCTCTATGGTCTGCAGGGAGAAAAAAGTGATCTCTTCTTCATGTTTCTAATGGTATTTGGTTTAGATGTCTTGTCATATTCTACAAAGTAGTCTACTGTTTATACATATTTTGTGCCCTCCCCACATCAAATTATAAACTCATTCAGAGCAGACACTGTTGTTTTTTTTCTTTTTTCGATGATCAATACTTGGCACAAGGTCTTGCATATGGTCAATGCATAATAATTTTGTTGAGTTGAACATTTATCACGTATTCATGCCTTACTAGATGTATAAAAGATTGCTAAGAATTGCATGCCTCTATGGCAAGGCTTCTTAACCTTTTATTATATGTGAATATCATGAACAACTTTGTCAGTCTGGTAAATCCCATGACCCCCTTCTTAGAATTATATTTTAAATGCATAAAATAAAATGCACAGGATTACAAAGAAAACCAATTATATTGAAGTATAGTTACCAAAATATTAAAAAAAATCAACTTTACAGATCCCAGGTCAAGAGCTCCTGATTTATACCACTGGAGTACTAGTGCCCTATCAAATTTTATATCTAGTAGAATTGTCTGTTCACTTAATAATCAAATTATTGAGAGGTATCATGGCCTGGTGAATAGGAGACTGGTCTTGGAGTTGTAAAGATTGGGATTCAGATCTTCCCTATACCTGATAATGGGTAACTTAACCTCTCAGTGATGTCGACAACCTATGTTGTTATCTGGAACCCTAAATTACAGAGGAATATGATTGAGAGAATTTCTCTGTTAGGAATTCCTCACATAGATAAAATCGCAGGACCAGTACAAAATAATACAAATTTCTTCTAGTTGGTTCATTCAGTGGTTTGAAACAGAGTTTCACTGAGTTCAGTATTAGGAGTCAAGTTCTTAGTTTCTCTCAGAAAGCTATTCCAGTACAATAGACTGCGCCCTAGCCAGACATCTCATAAATATGTGCCATTAGTCACAGTGGAAGACAGTTAAAAGAGTATGGATAGCTCAGTACAACCCATCACCATGATTGGAAAACAAACATCATGTCCTGTTGCTATTGGCTCACCAATGTAAATCTTTGTCATCTGTGCACAGGAGAGTATATTTACTTCCTTTCAGTGCTCATAGACTTACTTAGCCTTGGTTTATTTCTTAGCTTAACATAGAATCTCAGTTCTGAATACAATACAATAAACCCTTGTGTATAAGAAGAGCTTGGTACCAAACTTATTTTAATAGAATATAAGGGATAAATGAAAGGAGAATATCAAAAAACCCCACATGCAAAGATTCTGACCCTCCCAGGGGCTTTTCTTCTCCCTGATCACCCATAAACCTTTCTAGAAGCCAGTGTGTAATGAGGCAAGAGTGAGGGAACAAGGAGGAAACTTCACAGTTAGCAGTCATGCACACACACACATCAAAAGAGACATTCTCAAGCTTCTGACTGTTCTGCTTACAAAGGTAATGTGTGGATTTTCTTCCATGGATATCTAAATAATTGAAATTTCAGATAAATGGTATGGATAAAGGAGAGTTTACTATAATAACACAATGACACAAGACATTTATTTCTCAATTCATGGGCTTCAGGATATAACAGCACTTTCTATTACAGTCAGGCCAGAGATGATTTGTAACAAGCTAATCTCTCCTCTCCCAAGGCTCTGATGTCATTTGTTTAAAAGAACTCTCAAATAAGGTTCCTATTGCTATTTGCATAAGTGAAAGATTATTTCACAGTGCATTCTAACAACCCTGCAATATAACATTACATTGAAATCCTTTACCATAAATTAATACTGTAGTCAATATTGTATATACAAATGTTAGCATCCCCAAGCCTATTTCTACTTTGAAGGGTATACTTAGAAGAGATCTATTGGTCACATAGGATTTGAAACTATATTTAATTAGCACCAGACTCTCAGATATTTGTGTTTCTTTTCTGAATTTGCCATCAAATCCATGGTCTAAGTCAGTTTTCTCACACTTAGCTGATCTATGCAATGCCAGAACAACCAGTCAATTTGGCTTAATTCAGTTACTTTTGCAAATGTTTTGGCGTTGATTCTTTCTTTCTCTATCTTTATCACTGGTCACCTGCATAGTTAATTATTCTAACCTTGGTTACTGGCACAGTATTGATTGGTCTTCATGTGGTTCTCTGCATTTCTCTTCTCCACTATACTCATTTTCATGACATTCTTTAAAATTAAAAATGTCCTCTTGATGGAAACATAAAAGCTGAATGTCAGCTTCCAGGTTGTCTCATCCCATCTACTGCTCCCCACTCATGGGTTAGTGGAAGAGCCAGTACTGGGACCCAGGTCTTCTGACAGCTCTGGTGCTTTTGCCCAGCTGCTTTACCCAATTTAGCATTCAAAGCACATCTTAAAAAAGCCAACAACTTAAAATTAAGGGAAAGACACAAGGTGCCTTCCAAGAATTTAAAAGTCTGAAATAAGAGATGAACGACATTTAGTCATTTTTATATCAGTTTACATTGCCCCACCCCATTTCACCTCCACCTCATGACAGAGAAGAGTGGGTGAGAGGTAGCTTGTTGTAGTGAGTTATTGATAGTAACTTCTCTTCTCATCTTCCCTCCCAACTACTTTACCTCTATCTTGTGTAGATTTACATGTTGTCTCCCCCATTAAAATGTTGTTTTCTGTCCTTCATTATCGAAGAGGACCATGACATCAGTGAGATGATGCCATGACATGCAATTGAATTGGGTTTAAGTGAAGGAGGTCTGTGCAAAGTCACCAGTCTCACTTTCTCCTCTGGAGCCATCGGGTTCCAGTGGTGAGATATAGATCAGGAGGACTGGAGATGGCCTTAGATGCAGTCCCAATTAGAATATGAGATCTGAAAAGGCAGAGACTGTTTTTGGCTTTTTGTTCAATCTCTCACATATAGCTTAATGCCTGGCACATCGTAAATGCTTAGTAAATCCTTATTAATTGACTGACTGACTAATACAGGACTGTCTTTGGGATTGTAAAGAGCTGCATTTAAGTGCTGCCTAATATACATACTGGTTCTGTGTCCATAGACAAGTTACTTAATCTCTGACTACTATAGGCAACTTTCTAAGATTCTAAAGTACAAATGGGGCAGCTAGGTGGCACAGTAGATAGAATGACAGGCCTGGAGTAGTCAAGAAGACTCAATCCTTCCAGGTTCAAATATGGCCTCAGATACATACTAGCTGCGTGATCCTAGGCAAATCATTTAACCCTGTTTGCCTCAGTTTCCTCACCTGTAAAATGAGCTGGAGAAGGAAATGGCAAACCACTCCAGTGTCTTTGCCAAGAAAATCCCAAATGGGGTCATGAAGAATTGGATATGAATGAAACAACTGAACAACAACACAAATTTACAAATAAACTGCCAATCTGTATGAGTGAAAGGAGTTCTCTTACCCCACCCCCCCATGTCTATTGCTCCCCATCAACCCACCTTCACAATCCTCATCCCACCCAGCAAAGGCTCTTTCTTGAAATAAATATGTGTAGTTAGACAAAACAAATGAACATACTGGCCGTGTCTGAGAATACATGTCTAGCTCTGTATCTCTAATTCACTGACCTCTCTGCCAATTGAGGATTTTATCTTCAAACCTTCCAAGTCCTATTTGTTTGCTGCTTTAGCCAGAGTTCTGAGGTCTTTCAGGATTGTTGCATCTCTCATATTATTGTTGAAGTAAATTGTTCTCTCAGTTTTACTAACATCATTCTGCATTGGTTCTTTAAAATGTCTCCATATTTCTCTGAATCTCCCATATTCTTTATTTCTTTGTGTTGTTTAGTCATTTTAGTCATGTCTGAATCTTTGTGACTCCATTTGGGGTTTTCTCGGCAAAGATACTGGATACTTCTATTTCCTTCTCTATCTCATTTTACAGATAAAGGAATGAGTAAACAGGGTTAGGTGACTTGCCCAGGGTCACCCAGGTAGTAAGTGTTTGAAGCCATATTTGAACTCAGGAAGATGAGTCTTCCTGACTGTAGGCCTGGCACTCACTCTATGTGCTATGGCACTACCTAGTTACAATCATATACCACCTAGTTACATTTATATTACCAGAATTTGTTCAGTCATTTCTCAAGTGATGGAGATCTATTTTGTTTCCAGTTCTTTGCTATAAGGAGAGATAATGTTATAAATATGCTTGTATATATGGGTGCTTTCTGGAAGGAGTTTCTATACTGGGATCTATCTGTTCTAGACAGAGGAAATCACAGGTCTGGACCAAGAAAAAATAAATCTCCTTAGCTATGTTCATTTCTGTTTTCAATTTGCTATACGTCTATAAGTAATCATAGCAAGCATTTATGAAGTATTTTGAGTTTGCCAAGTGATACACATATAATAGCTCATTTCATAATATATCCTACGTATTATCACATATTTTATATAGCATAGGCTTGGCTTTGGTCACATGGCTAGTAAGTGTTTAAGGCAGGATTTGAACTCAGGGCTTCCAGATTCCACATTCAGTGTTCTCTCCACTATACCACCTAGCTACCCCTTAAATATTTAACCATGATGAAGATACTATTAATGTGCAGCCCTGTGATTTAATCAACAGGTCTAAACTTTCTTTGAGGCATCTAATTTGCTGATTTTCATAGCACTGTCCAAGAGTCATTGGATTACTTTCCCTGAATTACCCTAATCTGCATAATAGATAATGCCTACTCAAAAGAGACTAATAAAATAATACTGATAATGTTTTGCTTCCTCCTTGGGCAAAAAGAGTAGAAATACTATATACGATCCGCAGATTGCTGAAGAAACTGGAAAACCAAGAAATATCTCTATTATTTAGCGCTCTAAATTTGCAGCTTGCTTCCCATTTTTTTAAAAGGATTAATCCCCCAGAAGGTATGAAGTAGAACATATGTCAGTGTCTGGTTAATATCCCACAGACTTCAATTCCATACCCTGCTACCTAGCCCTCATCATAGCTCCTCATCAGGTTCATGAAATAGACAACTTCACATGATTCTATCACCTTGTAGGTGCTGTTATTTACTGTTAGCACAGTGATCTGGTACCTAGGAGGGGCTTAATAAGTTTTTATGGGTTGATTAATTGATTGGTGTCTCAATGTACAAAGCATATTCACCCAATTTAATTGTAAATTAAACAGTGGCTATTCAAGCAGCTGCAAAATATGAAAACCAACAACATGATTTATTTTCAACCAGAAGCATATATATATATATATATATATATATATATATATATATATATATATATATATATATATATATACACGGACACACACATATATTTTTAAATCCAAGAATTATTGCCTGTGCTCCCACATTACACAAGGTCAACCCTGCTGGAAGCACTGTACTATATCTGGTTAGAATAAAAAATTGTATGGCAAAAACTAGGGGGAATGGCCACTGAAATGTCTCCTATTTGCCAGTCAGGAGACAAGGATTATTTGTAATCCAGCAACACATAATTTTTTTTGCTAATAGCCAAAATGTTGTTTCCTTTCTTCTTTCTCTATCTTTTTTTTTTCTTTTCCCTTGCTTCCATTTAAAAAACCATTTGGGTCTAGACTTTTTCATGATCAAATTCATTTAATCCTCAGTTTCAAGCACAGCGTTGTTCTAATGAAAACACAAACAGAAAAGATAGAGAATAGAATCACCATCTGCCACAAAATTCTTAGAAATTTTTTTTTCTTGAAACTATTACCTTGAGTGCTGAATTGCCCTTATAATTTCTCATGGTTTTAGAGGTGGCATATCAAGGAGAAATTAAACTTCATCATTTTGGCTTTATACAGGTACACTCTAAAAGTGACAGGTTGGTGTACTGTAGCTGACAGTTCCTATTAACTATGAGCTAATGTTGCAGAGTCAGTCCGAAACAAGGTGTCATGGCCTCAGGCTACTGGAAGGTCCCCTTCATACCAGGATTCATACTACCCCCTAGGAAATAAGAGCTATAAATACATTGTGCTCTTTCTCCTCTCAAAGTGACCTAATGAATATTTATGCATTGGCAGCCATGCTATATGCTGTATGTTGGCGGAAATCACCCTCCCACTGACGTACCATGTAGGTCTATGCTGGTGGGAAGAACTGTATTTACTCCCTTTTGGGGAACAAGTATGCAACAGAGCTCAAATTTCCCAAGGTACCTCTGTCACCACACAAAGAGAGCCTATTGGCTGGAGGGAGTCTTTCTACCTATGTCCTCTACTTTAGTTCTTGATGAACTGATGTAGAAAATAACTAAAATAATAAACAAACAGATTTTTTAAAGGCAGAAACAAAATAGGGTAATATTTTAAACAGGTGTTTGCAAAAACATGCATTTAATTACAACTTTGTAGTCTTTAGATGAATGGGAATTCCCTGTTCAGAAGCTAGTTGAAATAAAACAAAACATTTTCACTATTTTTATTTTCAATTATTCAATTAATGACTATTTACTGTATCATCTAAGCAAGTAACTGTGCTGGGTACAAAGGTTATACAAATAAAAAGACCCTGTCCCTGCCCTCAAGGAACTTACAAATCTTGAAGTAATAATGAATGTTAAATTAAATAATAATATGAATTAAATAACTTCATATAGTGTAGCAAATAGAGGGCTGGCCAGACTTGGAGTCAAGGTGAACTTAGTTCATGAACTGCTTAATACTAGCTGTAAGACAATAAGTATGTCATTTGATCTGTCACTTCCTTAACTCTTCAAGGCCATGTGTCACAAATATGTTGTCAATACGCATTAGGGGAATACATTTCTTCACTTGGGAGATTGTTACACTAATGGGATCACAGCATATGACTCCCTCCCCAAATAAAAATAAAAAAAACTTTTAAGACAATACCATATGAAAAAGCATGAGTGACTAATGGCATATACTAGTGGTCTCCAAACTTTCTGATTGTGCATTTCTGTTAATACTTTTTCTCCCTAGTGAATATTCTGGAGTGCCTGGTCATTTTCCTTATGGCACCTACACAGTTGCTATCTTCAGGATTACGTTAAAACTGTTATTAAGGAATGACTCCCCATGTTGGAAGCTTGCACAATTAAAAACATCACTCTGAGAAGAAGTCCCACAGATTTCACCAGACTACCAAAGGGGTTTATGACACACACAATAAGACAAGAGCCTTTAATGCAGGAGGAGGTACATGGTGGTACACTCTGTTAAGTGAGGATAACATTTACATCATATATCAAACCAGGGCTATTGTGAGAAGAGTATTATTGTAAACCTTAGAAAGCTATATAAATATGAATTGTCATTATGATTAGGTGAATAGTGGGAAATAAGTCAGATTATGCAGGGAAGGCCTCGGGGTGGTAGGTTTTAATTATAAGGCTATGGAGTGGAGTGTATTCTGTAGGCTGGGGGATCTGAATGTAGAGTCTGTGAAAATGTTTTTTCTTTAGTATTTTGATAACTGTGTTATAATTTAATTGGCTTCCTTTATATCAGTTTCCTCTCTCTTTTTATTTTATGCATTTAAAAGCATTATTCTGAAGACTTATAAGATTTACTAGACTGCCAAAGAAACACACAGCACAGGCTTAAGGAATCTCTACTGTCAACACTGAAAATTTAAGCTTGTATTCAAGTATTCAACAAACATTTATTAAGTACTTCCTGTGTCCAGTGGTTCACTGGGTGTGGAGCTGACCCAAGATTGCCATGACAGGGAAGGACCATGCCAGTGGAGAAAGGGGTTTCCAATGAAGTACAAGCTCTAGCAGAGCCTAAGAAACTTCCCAAAGAGGCTCAGTGATAAACTCTGTGTCTGTTATCTGTACCCCAGACTACCTAAATCCGAAGAGGCTCATTAATAGAAAGTTGGCCACAAGGTGACAATGAATGGGGCGTTTGCCCCAACACCTCATGGCCTTGAGGTATTGTAAAGAAGGGTGACCAGAGCACTATCCTACCAATAAAAATCAGTGAGTACAAAAATAAACAGGATTGATATCAATCAGGGAGCATTTATAAAGCATTTAATCAGTGCTAAATTAACAGGAAGAAGGAAAGATCACTTTGCTAAACCTGGAGAAGTCACACAACTGAGACAAGAACCCAGATATCCTGGCTTCCAGGCAATTTAATCCAATCCAATCCAATTCCAGCAAACGTTGCCCAAGCACCAATTGTGTGTAAATAATAAGAGTGCATTTATATATTCAGTCCTTTTTTTCAGTTATGTTGCTCTTAGCAGAGATACTAGAGGGGTTGGCCATTTCCTTCTACAGCTCATTTTACAGATGAGGAAACTGAGGCAAACAGGGTAAAGTGACTTGCTCAGGGTCACATAGCTAGTTTTTGAGGCCAGATTTGAACTCAGGAAGATTAGTCTTCCTGACTAATCTTATCTCAGTGTACTCAGTGTACTTATCTCAGTGCCCAGCACTTTATCCACTACACCATCTAACAGCCCCATGATTATATAGCCCTTATTAAAAAAGTTCACTCAGTACTTTCAATTTCTGCTCTTTTTTTCAAAAGTATGTGTTTAGTTAAAATAGTAATTATTTTGGCATTTGCATTTATATGTAAAACACTTTTAGGTATAATGAATTTATATTTCTTTTTAAAAATTTGTATTTATATTAAATTCTTAATTATATATAAATAATTAATATTTCTATATACCTACATTTCTATACCTTTACATTATATCTACATTTTCAGAGAAGATAGCTATAAAAGGCAGTTTTTTCAATTTTGAAAAAAGTTTATATCAGAATCTCTATATATACGTGTACTTGACATGTTTGCTAGAAAATGTGAAAATACCATTTCGATAAGTATACTTGAGTCTCCTTATAGTCCAGATCTGCATAGGCACCGTTAGTTATAATATAACCAGTTTAACTGATCCAGTTTTACGGGTTTGTTAAAGTGCTTCACAAAAGCTGTATTTGTGTATTCCTGACATGAAGTATAACCATATTGGTAGGTCATTGAATAGTCTCAATCTTTTAGTCTGGTCCAAATAAAAACATCAGGTTACATCTAAATAGTAGTTTATATAATTATTTCACATATATTCTCTCATTTCCCCCTCACAACAAGTTTGTGAAGTAGGCAGGGCACGTTATGATTCTAGTTCTGCAGATAAGAAACGTGAGACTCGGAGATCCTAAGTAACTCACCCAAGTTGCTTAGGGGCAGAAGGAAGATTTTCATACAATTTCTTCCACCACACCATGTTGCCTACCTTGGGATTCAACACCACCGAGCAGACTTAGCTTCTCTCACACAAAAATTCACTCAACAACAATCCCGCAAAATCAACTCATAGGATTAAAGATTTAAAACTAGATGGAACATCAGAGTTCATCCAACCCAACTCTCTCTCACTTTCCAATGAGAAACTTAGGCCTAGAGAGGTTAAGTAATTTGTCCAAGGTCACACGCAGAACCAGGATTTGATTTCAAGACTTCCACTTCAAACCTAGCACTCTTTCTTCTGTAGTAATCTAACAAAAATTAATTAAGCATCTTCTATGTGCAAAGAGCTGCACTAGGCACTAGAGATGCAAAGCCAAAAAAAAAAGATGTCTTGCCTTCAAGAACGTTTATACTTGGATCACCCTCCCCCATTTAAAAAAAAAGAAGCATTTGGCTTAATTTTATTAATATTTTGTTTTATATTAAATTTATTTCCAAAGATATACCCCCACCTCCTCTATATACTAAACCATTCTTTGTAACAAAGATCAAAAAAGAAAAAGAAAAAAAATCATTTAATCAAATTTAACCAACTATCTATATTAATGGGCAGCTAGGTGGTGCCAGGCCTGGAGTCAGGAAGACTCATCTTCCTGAGTTCAAATCCTGACTCAGACACCTACTAGTTATGTGACCCTGGGCAAGTCACTTAACCCTGTTTGCCTCAGTTTCTTCATCTGTAAAATGAGCTAGAGAAGGAAATTCAAACCACTCCAGTATCTTCGCCAAGAAAACCCCAGATGGGGTTATGAAAGTTAGATATGACTGAAAAATGACTCAACAACATCTATATTAACTATATTTGATTATCTATATCAGCCATTAACAACTAACTACAGTGTGACAAAATGGGCAATATTCCATAGCTACAATATTTTACCTATGAGATGGAGGGTACATTTTCTCAACTTTTTTTCAAGAAGAAACTTGGTCATTGTAATTACATGGCTTGGAGTTCCATTTGTTGTTGGTATTTCTGTCTATATAGTTGCAGTCTTACAAGTTGTTTTCCTTGTTGTGCTTTTTTTGCTCTGTATCATTATATGTAAGTCTTTCCATACTCCTCAAAATTCTTCATGTTTGTATTTCTCATACAGAGTAATATATCATATTACACTTATCTACCATAATTGATGGATACGTACCTTATTTCCAGTTTGTTGGTACCATACACACACACACACACACACACACACACACATGTGCTGCTATGCATATTTTGGCTTATATTGTATCTTTCTTTTTACCTTACAACTCCTTCTTCCATGTGCCTAACAATCGAAGGATATAGATCTCTAGGTCAGAGTATCAACAACTTACCTTTTCTTTTTTTTCAGCATAATGCCAAATTGCTTCCTAGTACTCCACTGTGGCTATCTTCCTGCAGTCCTTCTAATGATAATTATTTTCATCTTTGTCATCCCTACCAATTCTACATACTTCTTTTTATAAGCATGACTACTGGGTGCTGATACCTCATTTGCAGCCAGGGAGTGACATAGACACTGAGATAATTTGTTCAAATCATTTTTTTTAAAAAATCACAACCATGAAAAGTCTGCTGTTCTCTTTCTTAAATGTTGCCATCTTTTTCTCACACCCCTTCCCACCCCGCAGAACTATATTCCCACTTGTGCTATTCTGAAGATTCTCCTAGTAATTTCCATCAATTCAGTCTGGGAAATTGGCCCTAATGCTTATTACAGCTTGTTTACAAATTTGAATTTCTGCTATTATATGTTAAAATGCATGTATATATTTAAGCACAAAGTTAGAAAGAAAGAGAATTACTGACGTGATATATTCAGAAATAGAGGATTGTGGTCCAAACAATTACTTAGGATTCTAGAACATGGCACACTATTGACGCCTACTCTGTGTAATTTATGTTAACACTTCTTCTAATGTTGTTGAATTGTTTAATCCTATTTAAAACAATTTCTACGTAATTTCCAAAATGTAATTATGCTAAAATGGAACACATAACCCATCCGATATCTTATCTTCTGTGTACTATTTTGGACAAATCATGTTTTATTTGATGTTATGATTTTTCTACCCTATGGTTGTATCTAGCAAGCAGACTGTTTATTTATGACAGTAAAGTAGAATGCAAAATTCAGTGACTATCCTGCAGTCTTAAAAAGAAATAGCTGAGGTTACTGCCTTGTACAATATACTTGATAAATTTGGATAATCTAAATTTTTATTACAGCAATCTTTAAAATAAAGGGCTACAATTTTCTTCCTTTTTCTAATAATGCACAAAATTTCTAATAAACAACTTAATCTGAACCAGAGGGAGAGACGAAAGCTGTTTAGATGCTCTGATTCAATGGATTGCTGAAAATGACTATGTGCTGAAACTACTTTGGCTTGACAATAAATCTTTTTCTTTTCTTTTCTTGTTTTACAATAGGATTATTGTAGAGCATCTGAGGAAAGTAAAATGTCCCAGCTTTCACTAGACAGAAATATTTATGTGCTTGGGGGAATTACAACTAAAATGAATATTATGTTGATTAAACAAACATAAAAGTTGCTTATTTTTTGGATAAATGGATCACAGAAACATATCTGTCTCTATACTTGTCTCCTTATCTGTTTGAGTGGCTTCTTCCCTGCCTGTTGGCTTATCAATTTGCCTGCTTCTTCATTAAAAAACCAACAGAAAAATGAAACATGAGGTTTGTAATATCAGTGGGAATCTCTGCTGCCACTATTTATAAAACAAATGTAAATTTCAAGGCTGTGTCTTCTGTTCCACTCCATGACATTAAACAGATTAGCCTCCCACTACATGGAAAAGCACCATCGTCAACATTGAGTTTATTTGGTAACAGTCAGCTTGAATTTTTAAAGTGTATTTGCTATTAACTCTGAGGCTCGCTACTCAGAAATGTTCCTTATTTTCCTGGAAGTCCATCCTCGTCATATGTATGCCTAGTTTCATATGTTTGCTAGGACTAAAAAACAAAACAAAACCTAAAACTAATACTGTAGGCAACTCATTTGCATTGTAATCTAATTTTCAAATTACCTTACTGGTGCATATTCAATAGAGCTTTTGTCTTATTCATGAAAAGAATATCCATTTGGTTGAGGAGTATGTAGCATTTTAATTTTAGTTAAATTTGTATTATTATTGTTGTTAAGTATACTCACAGGATGAGGTGATATCTGTAATCCATAGGTTAAAATAATAAGACTCTAATCATAACAACTGCCATAAAAATTCGATAGCATTTTCACTGGGACTTCATGACATAATATGATTCTAAGTGTACCAAAGTGGATAGAGTGCTAGATTTGGGGTAAGGAAGACTTGGGTTTGAATTCTGCCTCAGACACTTAACCGAGCTCTGTGCCATTTTGCATATCACTTACCTTGACTAAGCCATAGTTTCTGCGAAATGAGGATAATAACCTAGTTCAAAGAATCATGTTAAGAGCCAAATGAGATAATTCAGGTAAGGTACTTTTGATACCTTAAAAGTGTCAGTGATCAATAATATCATAATAAAATAATAAATGAGCATGCAAATATTATTCCAGCTACTTCACAGGAGAAGGGTTCAAAATTACCATTAGGTAAAGCATCATTCTTGATGTGACAGTGTCTTATTTATCTCTACATCAACCCCAGCACTTAGGACACAGACTTGTACAACGTAGGGATGTAACACATTTTTGTTGATTGAGCAAATGAATTAATAAATGTTGAATGAATGAATGAAGTATTATCAAAAACACTTGTTGAGCATCTACTATGTGTACATGTATACATGTAAGAAAAAGAAGAGATGATCCATTGCTTTCAAGGAGAGACCTATTAGGGAACCAGAACATATTGTAAAAATATAAATAACAATGTAAAATGGCTTGTCCTAAATATCAGATCAGTGATATAGAAAATAAGTTTTCAGAGGAGAGATCACTGTGAATTGGGGTGACTGGAAAGTCTTTAAAATGCAGATAAGATTGGAGCTGGGGATTGAAGAAAGAACAGGACTAAGATAATTGTACCGAAGAGGTGTGATAGAATCAAGTGTATATTGTCGTCTTAGTTCTACTTACTTAACTCTGTATAAGTTCTCATAAGTTTTCCCGTGATTTCCTGAATTCTTCATCTGTATCATTTCTTATGGCACAGTAATACACCATAATATTTAGGCAGCAAAATTTTGATCAGCCATTCCCTGAATAATAGGCATCTACTTTGTTTCCAGTTTTTGCTACCACAAAAAGTGTTGCTATGAAATTTTTTGAGGTTTATGGGATCTTACTTTCTGTCTCCAACCTCCTTGGGGTACATATGCCCAGCTTTGCCACTACAGATTTCTGAGTCAAAGGATATGAATATTTTGTAATTTTTAAAGAATAATCCCAAATGGCTGTCCAGAATGGTTGGACTACTTCACAGATCCATCAAGAGCATATTATTGTGGCTGTCTTTACACAGTCCCTCCAACATCAATTGTTTCCATCTTTTGTGGTCTTTACCAGTTTGTTGAGTATAAGACAAAATCCTGGAGTTGTTTTAATTTGTTTTTTTCTTATTTTCTTATTTATTTGAAGAATCATTTTTTTCTTATATAAGTCTTTTTAACATGCCAAGAAAATGCAGGATGGAGTATCAGTAAGAGTCCTAGACCTTAAGAAAGCAAGGGTTCAAATCCTGCCTCTCCTACTTATTAGTATTATAACTAAGGATAGACCATAGTTTTCTTATTCCTAAAATATGGATAATAACACTGGAAGTATTCACTTCACAGTGCTGTCAACTCCATATAAGATAATGTATGTAAAGTGCTCTTACATAACTTATTTAGCTCTTTTGAGTTTGCAAAGTGCTTTACATATGTTATCTCATTTGATGGCTGCAATTATTAGCCCCATCTCACAGATCATTTACATAATTAGGAAGTGCTGAGGCAGAATGTGAACTCAGGTTTTCCTGGCTCCAAGTCTATTTACACTATCCGTTGTGGCCCCTGGCAGGCTATTGAAAGAAACTTCAGTTATTTTTATTAGCATTTCTGTTTTAAATCCCCGAGACTAAGCTGCTTCCCTTTTTAGTTTCATGTTTAAGCCTCAGTCTTTGAGTGGCAACATGGGGCAGGACAACACGCACAGGATCTGGAACCCCAGGACAAAGGTTCAAATCTCAGTTCTGCTACTTAAGAGCTATGTGACCTTGGGCATGTTGCTTACTTCTCTGGACTACAAGTTACTTAATCTAATAAAATAAAGAGTTTAGGCTCTATTTTCTCAGGGTCTTTTTAAACATAAAAAATAGAAAATAAATTTTCCCTCTCTTTTTCTTTTGAACTAATAAAACTGGGTTTTTCAATTCTATTAAGTGAATTCTTCTTGCAGATCTGTTCTGTGTAGCTATGTATACACAAAACGGCAAATGCCTATTCAGCTCTTTGCTAACAGGATCATTAAATACAACATTCAACCAAAGCATGTTTTAGTTCCACAGGAGAAAACAGGACATTTTGGTGTCCTATTAAAATACCAGGGAATTCAAAGTATCTCTGGAAAAGCTTTCAAGATCTCCCCCCTCCCCTTTTCTATCTTCCTTCTTAAGAAAAAAAAATAGTAAGGAGCAAAAAAGTCAGTACTGTTTCTTAAAACTTTACTATAGAGAAATTGTTGTGAAAATGGAAACCTTGCCTTAGGCAAAAGCCCGAGGTACAGAAATTTCTAGAGTATGTCAGGGTAAACTACTTAAGTCACATAGTTATTGATCAGATCAACAGAAGATAATTTTGAAATTCCACACCTCTACTTATTCCTTCTCTTGGTTTATAATCAGAGGAAAAATACGCCTGTGAAAACAAAATTGGTGGGGAGGGGGAGCCTAATTCTGCCACTAATTTCACCCTTGCCTACTTCATATATCTTTCAACTATTTATCTATGATTTAAAAAAAAATACGTATTTTTAAACTACATCAAGTTAAGGTATAGCAGTATAATGAGTGAAATGTACAAGTGAAATGAACATAGGTTTAGGTTCCTAGTCACTGCTATTGAGAAACGTGCAAAAACAAATAGAATGCTTCTAAGTCCCAGTCAGTATTCCAGGAAAAAAAAAATACTTGGTTTATTTTTCAAACCACTTTTTTCCATTTTTATCTGATTTTATCTGTTTCTTAAGAAATAATTGTCTAACAAATTTAATTTGATTACCGGTCCCTTTATCAGATATGTTTACTATAAAGGTCTAATGATTTTAAAATAATACTGTCATGGAAATAAATCACTATAATGTATCTTTTCATCTCTTCATTTTGTACGTGTCAGAAGTATTGCATTTTAAGATATGAAATGAATGACTATGTTAAAATATGCATAGATTCCTATTTGCATTTTCTAAGTGTTTGCAAATTATATATGTATTAAAGCTAAAAATAAGTTCTTGACATTTTAACCCTGTAGGTCAAAACAATACATATTTTAGAAAACATTTTAAAATAAATGCACTCATCCTTTTGGCAGCACGCAGAACTGGTAAGAAATTGAGCTAAATTTCTAAGTGCAAGTCCTGCTTAAAGTGTACTGCAGAATGGGTTGCTGGGGAGCCTTTCAATTCATAATTAACAGATTTTAAAACCAACTGTTATTAAATCCTTCTTAAAAGCCAGCCTTAATAATAAAATATCTGCCATCTTTCTTTCATCTTGAAGGTCTCTATTTTCTCTTTCACTTCTGTTCCTGAGGAAGCCGTTCTGCTCATTTCCCTTCTTTCTCCCCACCATCTCCCTCCATCAATACCTCAACCTTTTTGCCTTCCCAAAAAAGTACACTAATAACTTAGATGGGCTGTTTTCTGTTCCTATTTAATTCTAATGCAGTGCAGCACTGCCCCCTAGTGGTTAATTTGTTATACAAACCATGCATGAGTTAAAAAAGGAAAGCTAATTTTAAGAAAATGGAAAGATTGCTCAATAAAAATAAGACTTTATCAGCTTTCTTAATTGTGAGACTGTTGGGACCATTTGGTGAGAAGTTACTTTTTGGAATTAGAAGAAAACTTGAAGATAATGAATATTAGTTATTGTGTTTAGGGGTGTGTTTTTAACAACTAAATAAACATTAAGTTCCTATTATATGTAGGAAAGGCCTTGTTTTTGGTGTTGAAGATATGAAGCCAAAAAAAAAAAAATGAAATAATCTCTGTCCTCAGGGAATTTTCATTTTACTAGAGAAGCTTGTATTCTGTGTAGTAATGTTCTGTGCACAGTAAACAAGACTTGTTTAACTGAATTACATTAAATTGATGGCTTTACAATATAGGAGATAGTGAAGACCATTAGAAAATGCACTCTGCCTTAGATTGGAGGCCCCTGACTCAAATATTAGCTCTGCCACTGACTCTCTGTATGACTTTAGGCAGCTCACTCCATCTGTCTAGGCCTGACTTTCCTCATCTTTAAAATGAAAGGACTGAACTAAGTGCATGCTAAGGTCCCTTCTGGCTCTGTTCCTTATTTCTCTAGCTCCTCTTACTGACGGTATTTCTCAGTTTCAAAGATAGCAAGTTTGCAAAGGGAAAGGGAAGAGACAGTTGCACAAAATAAAGAGATGAAAAGATACATTATAGTAATTTATTTCCATGACAATATTATTTTGAAATCATTAGGGCAGGAGTAAACATTAACAGTTTAATGCCAATCTCTTGCCTATATCCAGAGCTTAACCTAATGGCAAGGACAAAATGGAAGCATATGCAAGTGCCAAACCAGGGACAGGAAGAAAGTTCGTTCTTTTCATTCATGTCCAACTCTTCATGACCCCGTTGGAGGTTTTCTCTTCAAAATCACTGGAGTGCTTTGCCATTTTCTTCTCCAGCTCATTTTACAGATGAGGAAACTGAAGCAAACAAGGTTAAATGACTTGCCCAACGTTACCCAGCTAGTAAGTGTCTGAAGCCAGATTTGAACTCAGGAAAATGAGTCCTTTAAGCCAGGCACTGTATGCACTTTGGCGCCACCTAGCTGTCCACAGGTATTCCACTACGTGCTCTCTAAGGTCTATTCCAGTTCTGAAAATTAAATTATTTTATATTACTACATAGGCTTTGTTTTGTTTGTATTTTACGACTCTTGCTCGAATATTGGCAAATTTTGGGTATAACCCAAGACAAACCCTCAGTTGTACCCTAGATAACTGTTGTTTGTCATAGATAAGTGTAGCTGCTGGAGTCAATGAGGTGAAAAATATAAATTTTCTAACATAGGTACTCAGCCACTGACCCTAAAATCTTTAGCATCGGATAACCTCCTCCTTGCTCTAAATCCTATGATCTTATGAGGAGAGAAATAGCAACATTCATAGGTTGGGCACAACTGACCTGTGTAAACGTGCCATTATTTTGGTTAAAAGTGAGCTGAAACGAGTGATTTAAATGAGAATCCAAGTGAGACAAGCAGGGTTGGTCCTTAGCCAAATTGTAAATCAAAGTTTGGTTTCCTTGTCCATTCTTCCTTTCCATCAATGTTCTTTTCCATCAAAGCCTCCCCAGTGACTTAGCATATTGCCTCAGTGACACAACCAACCTGGGCTTTTTCCTATATCAACGTTTGCTTTGTCCTCTGTCCCATTTTCTTAGGGCCTGGTAGATAAATTCTTTGGTGTTAATGTACTAATGGACACTAAGATGTTCTGGGTGTTTGCAAGGCAAGATAAAAAAACCTGAATTTTAACCAAAGCCCTTAGGACACAATTACCCCAGAAGAATGGTTTTAGCTGATGGGACATGGAGTCACTTCTGGAGGCATGTGGAGTAAATATTTTGGGGCAGAGAGGCCCTTTTCATCCCTCAGATTATATGAATTCAGGTCAGATCTCCATTCTGTCATCAGTTGCACATTTAAAATAATGAATTACTTAATATAATATTTCTTATCTATAAATCAAGATTATTAATGGGATAGCTCACAAAACACCTGTCAATAAAGTTGAAATGATTAATCTAAATGTTTTTATTGAGTTGAAAGACAAAATTATATTATAGAGAAATGTTTCTTCCATGTAATATTCTCTATCCTAGGGATGTTTGATCTGGAAAAGATCAGGCATAAGAAGAACATGATCTTCATCTTCAGATATTTGGAGAGGAATTATATTCATCCTTGTACTTTCAGAAAGCAGACCTGGAAACAATGGATAGCATCTATAGGCAAGGAGATTAGAGCTCCATATAAAGAATTTTCTCACAATCAGAGTAGTCTGAAAATTGAATGAGTTGCCTTGTGGAATAGTGAGATCACTATCATGGGATACTTTTAAGCACAAGCTAACTAAATGGTAGGCCTTTGGGGTTGCCGTAGAACGGATTCCCACATTACGTGGAAATATGGACTAGATGTCCTCCAAACTGCCTACCAAGCCTGAATCTAAAATCTCTGGATTTTGTTTATCCTTCTGGAAATACCAGAGACTACTTAGTATTTTGCTGAAGTTTTCCTAATTACTTAATATTTTAAAATTCAAATGATCCTCTTCCCCCTCTGGGTACTACTGTAGGTAGTTAACTTGATATTAAATTGAATAAGCATCAAAAATGGAGAGATTTAGCATTAGCTGTGTCTAGGGCAGTGACTTTCAAAGTACGGCCGAAGATTGACTGTTGGGCTACAGAGGTCCAGCAGGTGAAATAGTTTACTTGTAACTTCGGTGAATATAATAAAATGTGCATTTTTTGCTTCTGGTAAGAATTAATCATTTACTAATGTACTACCTTGTGAAGTCCTCAAAGACAGAGTAATTTTTTCCATTCATTAGTGAGGCTTTCTTTTGCAGGGGGTAGTTTTGAGTTAGGGTTTTTTAAGGTCTCTTTTTGTTTTTTGTACTAGACTTATTCTAGTATCAAACTTTTGTCCATCTCTTCTAGCAGTGATGACACAAAGTTTAAATCGACTATGGGTTAAATTTTCTCAGCATTAATGTCTAAATGTTATTTACATGGATAAAGGTAAGTACAAAAGGAAACAGCATTTAACTCCATCCACAAATATGAATAAAATTATAAGTAACACACATGGATTTTTTTATGTAAAATGCTTTTAAGAATTGGGCTAATCTTTTGAAGTTATTTTGACAAATGTAATTACAGCTTACACAATAAATTTAAATAGATATACTTGGATAATGCAATTGTAAAAAAATAAGATTCTAAGTTTAAAATATGAGCTCAATGAAGACCGAATGATATCATTTCTCATTGAGCAATATATTATTTTAAATATACTTATTTCTACTGACAGATTTGTGAATACAACACTTTTCTTCCTAATGTTGGATACATCATAAAAGCATAGACTTAAAACTAGAGAAGAACTTAGAGGTCATCTGGTCTAACTCACCTCATTTTACAGATAAGGAAATTAAGGTCTAAAGAAGTTGTCTGTGTGTTAATTTCCCATACAATACAGAGAATACACTCCTTACTTAGCTGTGTATTTCAGTATAGTATTTAGCATTTATTTTACTGATTTATAATCAGAGATTCTTGCAGGGGAAGCCTTGCAAAATTGTTTTTTAAAAGAGTAGAAAGACGGTCTCTGATGACGGGCTGATCCCATGTGTTTAAGAAGAAGTAAACCACTTTTCAGAAACAAGACCAATCTGTATTTTAATGGACTTTCGATTTTCTGTTTTGAAAATGCTGTTCCCAGGTCATAGAATCATAGCTCTACAACTACAAGGGATTTGAGTAAACTGAAACTCATAGAGGCTGAGTGACCAGTCGGTGGACACACAGGTAGTAAGTATCAAGAGGTAGGATTTGAACCTAGGTCCTCTGTCTCCTGAACCAGTGTTTTTTCCACTGTGCCAGATTGTTCAAAAGGACCATCCTCTATACCATTAGAAAAGCTATGCAGCCAGTTATAAAAATGTACCAATCGGGGGGCGGAGCCAAGATGGCAGCTGGTAAGCAGGAAATAATGTGAGCTCCGTACAGAGACCCTCCAAAAACTTATAAAAAATGGCTCTGAACCAATTATAGAACGGCTGAACCCACAAAACAGCAGAGGGAAGTAGGGCTCCAGCCCAGGACAGCCTGGATGGTCTCTGGGTGAGGTCTATCCCACACGGAGCTGGGAGCTGGGAGCTGGGAGCTGGGAGCTGGGAACTGAGTGAAGCAGAGCCCAGCCTGAGCGGCGTGGACCATCCAGATCAGAAGCCGGGTGGAGGGGGCCCTAGCGCCCTGATTCAGTGAGCTGCGGCAGTTACGAGACTTCTCAACCCACAAACACCAAAGACTGCGGAGAAGATTAGTGGGAAAAGCTGCGTCGGCTTCCAGCCCCGGGGGCAGCAGAGGTGGGGCACCTACAGCGGTTGTTACTTCCGGCTCCAGGCCCACCTGGTGGGAGGAATTAAGTGGCGGATCAGAGCAGGGGTGCGCAGCCTGCCGAAGATCTAAGCCCAGTTCGGGTTGGGGGTTCTTGGGGAAGGAGCAGTGCTGGTGTGGCAGAGCTGGCACCTCCCCCCCAAACGTGGAACATAGAACTCTGTAATCTACAAGCAGTCGTACCCCACTGAAAAACTCAAGGGTCAAGTTAGTTGGCTGGGAATATGGCCAGGCAGCGAAAACGCACCGAGATTCAGTCTCAGACTTTGCATTCTTTCTTTGCTGACAAAGAAGACCAAAACATACAGACAGAAGAAATTAATAAAGTCAAAGAGTCTACAACAGAAACCTCCAAGAAAAACAGGAACTGGTCCCAGGCCATGGAAGAGCTCAAAAAGGAGTTGGGAAAGCAAGTTAGAGAAGTAGAGGAAAAATTGGGAAGAGAAATGAGAAGGAGGAGAGAAAACCATGAAAAACAAGTCAAGGACTTGCTAAAGGAGACCCAAAAAATACTGAAAAATACACTGAAGAAAACAACACCTTAAAAAACAGACTAACTCAAATGGCAAAAGAGCTCCAAAAAGCCAATGAGGAGAAGAATGCCTTGAAAGGCAGAATTAGCCAAATGGAAAAGGAGGTCCAAAAGACCACTGAAGAAAATACTACTTTAAAAATTAGATTGGAGCAAGTGGAAGCTAGTGACTTTATGAGAAATCAGGATATTATAAAACAGAACCAAAGGAATGAAAAAATGGAAGACAATGTGAAATATCTCCTTGGAAAAACCACTGACCTGGAAAATAGATCCAGGAGAGAGAATTTAAAAATTATTGGACTCCCTGAAAGCTATGATCAAAAAAAGAGCTTAGATACCATCTTTCAAGAAATTATCAAGGAGAACTGCCCTGATATTCTAGAGCCACAGGGCAAAATAGAAATTGAAAGAATCCATCGATCACCTTCTCAAATAGATCCCAAAAAGAAATCTCCTAGGAATATTGTCACCAAATTCCAGTGCTCCCAGATCAAGGAGAAAATACTGCAAGCAGCCAGAAAGAAACAATTTGAGTATTGTGGAAACCCAATCAGAATAACCCAAGATCTGGCAGCTTCTACATTAAGAGATCAAAGGGCTTGGAATGCGATATTCCGGAGGTCAATGGAGCTAGGATTAAAACCTAGAATCACCTACCCAGCAAAACTGAGTATCATGTTCCAAGGCAAAATATGGATTTTCAATAAAATAGAGGACTTTCAAGCTTTCTCAGTGAAAAGACCAGAACTAAATAGAAAATTTTACTTTCAAACACAAGAATCAAGAGAAGCATGAAAAGGTAATCAAGAAACGGAAATTGCAAGGGACTTACTAAAGTTGAACTGTTTTGTTTACATTCCTACATGGAAAGATGATGTGTATGATTCATGAGACCTCAGTATTAGGGTAGCTGAAGGGAATATGTATATATATATATATAAGTGAATGTGTATGTATGTATGTATCTATGTGTATATGTATGCATGTGTATGTAGGTATATTTGTGTGTGCTTTTGTATATGTATATACATATATATATATGTATGTATATGTATATATATGTAAAAGAGAGAGAACAGACACAGGGTGAGTTGAAGATGAAGGGAAGATATGTAAAAGAAATAAAATGAAATTAAGGGATGAGAGAGCAACATACTGAGAGAGGGAGATAGGGAGAGATAGAATGGGGTGGATTATTTCGCATAAAGGTGGCAAGAGGAAGCAGTTCTGTGGGAGGAGGGGAGAGGGCAGGTGAGGGGGGAATGAGTGAACCTTGCTCTCATCAGATTCGGCCTGAGGAGGGAATACCATACATACTCAGTTGGGTATCTTACCCCACAGGAAAGAAGAGGGAGGAAGATAAAAAAAAATAAAAGGGGGGAGGATGATGGAGGGGAGGGCAGATGGGGGTGGAGGTAATCAAAACAAACACTTTGGAAAGGGGACAGGGTCAAGGGAGAAAATTCAATAAAGCAGGATGGGTTGGGAAGGAGCAAAATGTAGTTAGCCTTTCACAACATGAGTATTGTGGAAGGGTTATACATAACGATACATGTGTGGCCTAGGTTGAATTGCTGGACTTCTTAGGGAGGGTGGGTGGGAAGGGAAGAGGGGAGAGAATTTGGAACTCAAAGTTTTAAAAACAGATGTTCAAAAACAAAAAAAAACTTTTTGTATGCAACTAAAAAATAAGATACACAGGCAATGGGGCGTAGAAATTTATCTTGCCCTACAAGAAAGGAAGGGAAAAGGGGATGAGAGGGGAGGGGGGTGATAGAGGGGAGGGCTGACTGGGGAACAGGGCAACCAGAATATAAGCCATCTTGGAGTGGGGGGGAGGGTAGAAATGGGGAGAAAATTTGTAATTCAAACTGTTGTGAAAATCAATGCTGAAAACTAAATATGTTAAATAAATAAATTTAAAAAAAGAAAATTTCAAAAAAAAATGTACCAATCATTCAATTCAATCCAATAATCTTATTAAGCACTGTCTATGTTCCAGGCACCGTCAGGGTTAAATTGGTTAAATTGATGATATGAAGATGAAACTAAGAGTCCCTGTCCTCAGGAAGCCTACATTCTGTGGGGACTTAACATGTACATAAATAAGTAAGAACAAAGTACTCACAATGATAATCAATGATGATGCAAGGTCACTTCGAGAGGGAAAATAGTAACAATTTGGGGCAATCAGCAAAAGTTATAGGTAGAGGGAAGTAAATCTGGAAGGGAGATAGAGACTCTAACAGTTAGAAGTGAGGAGGGAAATCATTCTGGACACGAGGGCCTGTCTTCACAAAGCCAATGAGGTAGGTGATGGGATGTCAGGCAGGGCGAATAGCAAGGAAGCTAGTCTGGCTGGAACTCTGAGTGTATGAAAGAGAGTAATATGTCCAGCAAGCCTGAAAAAGTGGGTTGGAGCCAGATTGTGGAGGGCTTTAAATGCAGAGCAGAGGAAGTTGTATTTGATCCTTATTGTGCTTGTCCTTTGTTTTCAAAGAGGACCATGACATCAGGGCAATGATGACATGACTTGCAGTTGACTTTGATTTGAGTGAGAGAGGGCTGTGCAAGGTCACCAGCCTCATTTTCTCCTCCAGAGCCATCTGGATCCAGTGACCAGATATTCATCAGGATGACTGGAGATGGCCCAGGATACATTGGGAGACCCTGGCCCTTTTAGGCTAAGGCCTTTTCATGACTCACTTAGAGTGAGGTAATACCCATTCAGCGAATAGGCCTCTCAATCTGTATTTGATCCTAGAGGCAAGAGGAAGCTATTCCAATTTCTTGAACAGGGGACTGACATGGTTAAATCGTGCTTTAGAATATCAGTGTGGTAGCCTTCTAGAGAGGGAAATGGGCTGGTCAGGGGAGAGCTCAGAAGCTAAAATCAAAGTTGGGAGGCTATTATAGTACTTAAGAAGTGATGAGTGCCTGAAGGTAGATGGTTCCCATGGGACTGGAGGAAAAGGGGCAGGGGTCAGAGGGGTCCTGTGGACATAGTTTAGAGGGCACTGAATAAATTATTTCATGAAACAGCACAGCGCTGCTACTTTTGCAGTCTCCTTGGCCAGTCAGACTTTGCTCTTGTGGTTTATAATTATATGGAATGGTATTCAACTGATTAATCATTAGTTCACTTCTATAATCTTTACCACTCTTTTACTACATAAAATCAATTAGTGGGAAGTCTGTCTGATTATAATAACTTATCTGTAGTATAGTGCAAAGAGCATTAAGTCTGGAAGCAAAACACCTGACATTGAATCCTGAATCTATCACTCACTAGGTAAATGATGTCAGACAAATATTTCCACTTTTCTGGGCCTCAATTTCCTCTCCCATAAATTAAAGGAGCTGAATTGGATGCTCTCTGATGTCCCTGTAATTCTAACATTTCCTTATCATTCCATGATGACAAAATCATTCAGAGTACATTTTAACTATCAAAGAAATAGAAGAGAGTTGGTGAGACGCGATTGCTTTATATTTCTTAAATCTTGTTGATTCTCAAGAAGAAAGTGTTTTCCAGATTAAATTTTTCACTGAATAGGTTAATCCAAGGCCTTGAAGTAAGAAGGCAAGGAAACTGGTATTTATCTTGCATTTCCTTTTTAAACAAGCTACTGTGTGTGTGTTATATTGTATTACATAGGAAAGAAACAGTCAACTCACACAGCCACACAAGAAAATTTTTCAAGTAGGTGCCTGTGTTAAATTGGTCAGATCTCCTTTTGACCCACACTGTTATACAAAACTCCAGGAATTAGTAGGGAAGAGTGAGTGAGAAACTATAGCTGATACACTGTAGTTTTTATCTGTTCTTGAACAAATAAAACCAAGCCAATAGATATCAGTAGATTTTCTCTAAATCTCTTGACTCTCATCAGACTAATTATATTGAGATCATTGGCCTAGATGATATGGGTAATTTGGGACTAGAGGCTGGCAAGCAATTCTGTAAGGAGGGGCACAACAGATGCTCGAATGGATCCACCAGATGAGCGTGTGAGCTCATGTGCCATTCACATCACTTTACCAAAGTTTAGAAATATAACAATTACACAGAATGCTTATTTGTCATTTGTGAGGACTGTTCACTCAGGCCAGTTTTAAAAATCTGATTTGCCAAAGCTATGAGAAAAGGGTATCCTAACAGGTTGGCCAATGATTATGAACTTATGGATTGTCAGAGGGCCCACTTGGAATTCAATTTAATTCAAACACCCAAAATTCAAAAGCCAAAATTTATTAAGCTCTAATATTATATGCCAGGCACTGAACTAGACACTGAGGGTACAAAAATAAATCGGTGTCTACCCTCAAGGAGAAGACATTCTAGTGCCTGGAACATCGTGGGTGCTTAATAAATGCTTATTAACTGAATATTACAGATACATAAGTAAGTTCAAAGTATTTCAGGAGTCTAAAGAACACTGGCAAGTTGGAGAAAGGAAAAAAAAGATGGCACCTAAGCTAACTTCTTATTGAAAACCTGGAAGAAATTCAAATTCTCTAATGTCAGAGATGATAGCACTCAGGAAGATCACACTGCATACCCAGTCTCATAGAATCCTTGCCTGAATTGCATATATTTATTTCTTCTTAAAGAATCTTGTGTTAGGGTTAAACCTTTTGACCCAAAGCTGGATGCTATAGACAGTGCCTGCTATAAAAACTAGACCAAACTATTTGAGAAACATGATAAAGGCAGTGTGGTGTAGGAGTTAGAGAGCCAGACTTGGAGCCAGAAAGACCTTGGTTCAGGTCCCACCTTTGACATATATTAGCTGTGTGTCCCTGTTGTTGAGTCATTTTTTTCAGTCTAATTGAACTCTTTGTAACTCCGTTTAGGGTTTTCTTTGTAGAGACACTGGAGTAGTTTGCCATTTCCTTCTCCATCTCATTTTATAGATTGAGGAAAGTGAGGCAAACTGGGTTAAGTGACTTGCCCAGAGTCACACAGCTAGTAAGTGTCTGAGGCCAGATTTGAACCTAGGAAGATGAGTCTTCCTAACTCCAGGCCCAGCATGTTATCTACTGTGCCATCTAGTTTCCCCTGTGTGTCCTACGTAAGTCATTTTAATATCTCTCTGTGCTTTAGGCAACTCTCTGAAATTAACTTAGAGAAGGTGTCAACTCGAATTGGTAAGAGGAGTTTCCTCACCAGAAATACAAGTCTTGTTCCTATATGCCTTCCTTTACTCTATGCAAGGCAAGAAAGATTTACCGAGCTTTCAAGTGATAATGGACTATGTACTTGTCTCAGAGCCAGTAAGGCTAAGTTTGGAGGCTCATCAAACAAAAGTTGACCACAAGGAGACAAATTTATTTTTGGCTGCAACAACTCATCAAGTGCCATCCACTAATCCATTCAGGGGCTGCAGCCTGGCTAAGTAAAAGGAGTCACCATATACCAATTAAATCTAATTATCATAACTAGGGATGTTTTCCATTAGGAGGCAGCATGTTACAGTGGAAAAGATAATTTACTCTACAGTAAGAGGACCCATGTTAAAATCTTGCCTCTAACTTTTTTTTAATTAGATTTTTTTTATTTTTAGCTTACAACACTTAGTTTTACATGTTCTTGAGTTTCAAATTTTCTTGCCTTCCCTCCCCTCCCCACTGCCCCCCAAGATGGCATGCAGTCCAACATAGATTCTACATAAACCTTTCCATTAAACTTATTTACACAATAGTCAAGTTGCAAAGAAGATTTATGACCAATGGAATGAATCATGACAGAGAAGAAAGAAAACCAAAAAAAAAAAAAAAGAGGAAAAAAATAAAAGAAAAAAAAAAAGAGAGAGCAAATAGTTTGCCTCAATCTGCATTCAGACTCCACAATTCTTTCTCCAGATGTAGCTTGCTTTTTCCATCAGGAGTTCTTTGGAGCTGTCTTTGAGCCTTGTATTGCTGAGGAGAGCCAAGTTTATTAAAGTTAGTCATCAGAGAATCAATATGTCTGTGGTTGTATAAAATTTTCTCCTGGTTCTGCTCCCCTCACTCAGCATCAGATCATGTAGGTCTTTCCAGGTTATTATGAAGTCCATATCTTCCCCATTTCTTATGGCACAGTAGTATTCCATTACATTCATATACCGCAACTCGTTCAGTCATTCCCCAGTTGATGGGCATCCCCTTCATTTCCAATTCTTTGCCACCTGCCTCTAGCTTTTATTACTTGGGTGACCATGGACAAACCACTTAATCTATCTAGACTATACTTTTCTCATCTACAAAATTAAGGGGTTCTACTAGATGGTCTCTGAGGCTCCTTCTAGCTTTATATTTAGGATCCTATGTTCTCTTTAAGAAATAATGAGGTATAGTTCATGAACTTCATGTACTATGTATATCATCTACATTTGAATTACATGTAAAAGAAAGTATTTCAGCCTCATTTCATTATGGAAATGTACCCTGGAAGCCATAAAAAAGAGTGGTTCTTCTATTGCTAATCACAATACTTTATGTTTATGTAGCACTTTACAGGGAGTTTATAAAGCACTTTCCTCAAAATAATAGTGATGATATAGGTAATGCAAGCACTATATTCAAACTCATTTTACAGATGAAGAACCTGAAGCCCAAAGGTGCTATATGACTTGCCTAAGGACATACTATTAGTAAGAGATGGAATTCCAGTTCAGCCCAGGCCTACTGACCAGATCCCATCTGGTGGCCCAAGGACCTAAGGAGTAAGAGCCATGGGGAACCAGGACTTTCCCTTCTCTTATCCCAGATATTGATACTCAGTTCACACCAGGTGTGACAATGTTGTCGTCAATGTGACACGGTAAAATTAATTTTTACAATGAGAAGTTAATATCATTGCATCAATTTCTCCCAAAGGTTTCAGATAGGTAAATTCACTCTTTTGTGGTATAGTGGAAAAGAACTCCCCTTATCCTTCACTCTTCATCTATACCCCCATAAGAAGTAACTCATAGCCGCAGGCTCCATTTTGAGGCCCACCGACCTCTTCCTAAAAGTAATATGTCAAGGACATGGTGACTCACCTCATTTGGATGATCTGCCAACTACAATTCTTTTAAAAAGACAGTGGCCACTAGACCTTACCATCTACTCTGCCATTGCTCCCTAAGGTCTCTGTGCTTCATGGTAGGCCCTCTGGACCCCTTGGCATTGTATCCTAAAGACTCCTTGGCCTTGCCAAGTACATCTTAAGGATCACTGGGCCTTTTTAATCTACCCTGCCACTGAACTCTCCTGTATGTGTCATCTCCCCTAATAGAATGTAAGCTCCTAGAAAGCACTGACTGTATCTGTTTTCTACTTATGGCCTGGGATTAGCAGCTAGTAAACACTTAACTGTTTTTCATTCATCCATTCGAAGTCAAAATCTCTTTTCCACTATACCACAAAAAAGTTAACACATTTTAATTAGTCATCTGAACTTTGGGGGGAAATAGATGCAATGTTATTAACTTTTTAATTGTAAAAATTAATTTTACAATGTCAAATTGATGACAACATTGTGATCAGGCCTGCTCACTCAGTCTCTGTCTCTGCCTCTGCCCTTCTCTTAAGTCTTCCTGACCGTCTCTTTGTAGGGCTTTTGAAGTGAGAAATTGAGAATGAGGGAGTAGCCATCAAGAAGCCTTAAACCACCAGATGTGACCCAATAAATGTAATTTTATTTTACAAAGGCATTTTATAATGATATTTGTGAAAAAATTTAAAAACATTTGCACCCAGGCCAAGACCTTGTGTATCAAGTTTCAGCCTGGGAGCACATTTTTATGGCTGAGTTCTAATCCCATAAAGATAGGGATTTAAATGGAAATCTCCATGAAACCCCTTAACCTCTAGCATCACAAATAGGAATCTATAATAGACTTAATGACTGTATATGAAGCAGAGCAGTGCATGCCATATAATTATCTCAGGCAGTCCTATTGGTTTCTTAGTTGCTGTCAAGAGTAGGCCAGCTACTTCAGGAAAATTGAACACAGCTAAATACTCCAAAATTCAGATTATGAAACATTGCATTTCCTGCCTTGTTATCTAGCCAATTCAGGACATATATTTTTGGCTATAATTTCTTTTTTCTGAAAAATGAGCTGTTCTGCTCCCTGAAATTATTAGCCTCTTGCAATTTCCATAAAATCAGCGGAATTTTGAAAGAGTAATGAATGAGATCTTATTGCAGCTGGTCACCAATATTCAAGAAATTATGTCTTCAGAAAAACTTTACACAATTGACATTTTCATACTGCTGACTGATGGAGGAAGGGTTGTTCGGGGTTAGAGTCTTTTTTTGGATTACTCATTTCAACTGGCCAAGTTATTTCTCATCTTCATATGTCAAGGAGCTATAGAGGCACAGATGCCGGATTTGAAGTCATAAGACCCGGGCTGGAGCGTGGTTCTGCCACTTACTGGTAAGTCATAGATAAAGAATTTACCTTTAGGTAAAGAATTCTGATAGGGACCGAAATAAGATACATGAAAATATGATACTATATGCATTTAAATTAATTTCAAAGTAAAGTCTTACAAGCAAGTTTAGTTGCTTATATTAATATATAATGGTAAGGTTTTAGGAAAATATTTTAGAAGGATGTTCTGTATACATCGTAGTACAGTGGAGAGAATGTTGAATTCAAAATAGGTGCAAATCCAGGCTCTATATTTTATCACATATGTGACTTTCACTAAGCCATCCTTCCTCTAATCTTTGACTTTTTCATCTGTAAAATGAGGGCATTGGGCTACATGACTTCTGTCTCTTACAACTCTAAATCTATGATCTATGAACTAGACTTAAGCTCTGCAAACACAGAGACCACGGCTTGCATGATGCTCTCTCTACGTGAGATACATGCTTAGCTCAGTAACAAATGTTTTTTGCAAATGATGACATTGAGAATGTTCCTTAGTTTTTCTATCTGCCAATCATAGATACCTAGTTCAGAATACCATAAGATTTAAAGCTGGAAAGAACCTTCAGTGTATTTCCTTCAATTTTCAAAAGAGGAAACTAAGGACCAACGAGGTCACTTAGCAAATGAGTGGAAGAATGGGAATTTGAACCCAGAATTGCCTACTGAAAATCCAGTACTCTTTCTGTTATATCTGAGGTCTTTCAAAACATCGTATATACGTCATCCTTGATCCAGCCCTCTTCTCTGGAATAACTGAGGGTGTGTGACAGGAGGATGAAATATATGTTCTCCATCCACAAAGGTAGGATATGAAAAGATCTGAAAGACCAAAAAATAATTATGTAACCGTGAGATTCCTTTATTCAAGGGAATATGAGAGTAATGGTACTCCATTACTTGCACATATTTTCCTCTGGATAATGGACAAGCATGGTAGACATGAGACAATCTGTACCCCCCCTGCCATCCCACACCATTTCACTTGCTGCTGTAGAAGAGATTATTAACTGAAAAGTAGTGCTCTAGGGAGCCTTTGAGACCTAGAGAGACCAAATAGATTAGACTGAAGCTGAGGAAAATCCTGAGATAGACCAACTACCTGAGTTCCATAGCTAACTTGACTATGACTCCCAAAGTAGCCACGAATGGGAAAGCTGAAGGGTGATAGTCTACAAGTAAGAAAGTTATGGAAATGGTTCCTGAATTCAGTATTTGAGACATTCTTGTTTTTGGTAAAAGCAACTGAGTCTAGGCATAGAACCGTGTCTGGGAACTGGTTCTAGGAAGTGTCTATAGATTACGGAGGCATCCTAGGTCTGGGACAGGCTTTGTACAAGTAACCTTCATGTTAGCTATTTGTTATTTTAATGTATTCTAATTGTATCACTTTTACTTATTTGGTCATGCCTGTATAATTGACTCCATTATACCATGTTCTTAAGACCAGGATACATTGAAACATAATGGACCAATGATGGGAGTATTTAAAATGATCCTAATTGGATAGAACAGCTGCCACCCACAAAAGGTTAGAATTCAACCATGGAGAGCTTGATATACTTTATAAGCATGGGTCACTCCAGGACCTGAGCTCTTATCACTGAAAAACTTCAGGGAACTGGGAAGAATACACCCTGCTATTTAATATGGGTTTGTACCATTATAAATTAATATTTTCTTCTCCCACTGGAGTTTCAACAATCCCCTTTCAGATTTAGACCTGAGTACAATGAGAAAAGATTTATTTATCCTCATCTTTACATTTGTTGGTCCAAAATAGGAAGTCATTCTGTTTTCCACCTACAGTACTTTCAGACATTGAGAAATCAGATTTATCAGGGGAAAAAATATGGATATTTTATTTTAAATGCAATTCTTGGAGTACATAAGAGTAAATAGAAGTGCCTATTCAACCTGTCCTGAGGGGGTACTATCCATGAGGGTAGAGCCTAAGAGAGGTGTTTGCTCCAGCAGAAAAGAAAGAACTAGCTCCCCAGAGCTCTTGCTCCTGGCTAGGCCCTTAGGCCACTCATTAGGATCTGGGCTTAGAGTCGGAAGGCCTGGGTTGAATTACAATTCTACCTCTTACTAATTATATGACAATGGGCAAGTCATTTGGCATTGAAAATTGAAAATATTCCTGGAGATTTCACCAAAAAATTTCAACTTAATTTTATAAATGATTCTTTTTGGTAGCTCAAGAAAATAACCCAAAATATTACCCTGTAGTATTTGTTTGCCTACATTCAATCTGCACCCTGGAAGAAGTAGGAAATGTGTGTGGAAAATGTCTTGCTCTAAAGCAAAAGGTGAATAATTTCCATTATCTGGTTGATCTCTTTAAAAAGCGAGGCCTGGGAAATTGTTATCATTATCTGCAATGCAAATAAATGCCTTCAACAGCATTTCAAAGCAGAGAGTCAGTTTAACCTGTGTCCTGAAAATGTAGCCAACTCACTGGTGTCATGGTGATGTGCTATGTGAGCCAAACAATCTCTGCATTTTCTAAACTATTGCCATTAGCAAAATTGGCTGAGAAAAGGCCACTGAAAACAAGTGACCTAACTTAGAGAAAGAACAGCTAATTAATGCCTCAACAAGCAGTTTCCACTCCGTACAGATGAAGAGCTTGGGCTACACGCTGTCTAAAGTAATTTCCAATCCTAACGAAAGATCTGATTATATTCATGGGACACTTAGTACCGTCTATGTGTGTATGTGTGCTGGAGGGGAACGCAGAAAGATAAGACAAGGTGCTTGTCTTAAAAAAAAAAACAACAACAACATGAAATCTAGCTGGAAAGGCAAGATCTATCTATAAAGAAGTCATTGAACAATGGTGGAAGTACGTAATTCAATACAAAATTATTATACTAGTACCTATATAATCTAAAATAAATTGAAACTGATTTTCAAATAGGCTTCTTTCTACCCAGGAGTCTCTGGGGCTCCCCATTCTGGTTTGAGATGTGTTCAGGATCAGGTGGAAAATGGTAAAAATTGTGCGCTATTTTGAGGAGGTGAAGGATTCCAGGCTGAATGCATTCATGCCGTATTATACAATTATACATAACACTGTTGTTGTTCAGTGATTTGAGTCATGCCCATCTTTTCTTGGCAAAGATACTGGAGTGGTTCGCCATTTCCTTCTCCAGTTCATTTTACAGGTGAGGAAACTGAGGCTAATAGGGTTAAGTGACTTGCCCAGGGTCATACAGCTAGTAAGTGTCTGAGGCCAGATTTGAACTTGGGATTAGTGGACTGCACTATCTAGCTGCTCTTATACATAGCAGTGGATATGTATAAATTGGAAGGAACTTTCAGCTATGCTGATAAATAATATATTGTACTGTACTAGGTAAACTTAGAACCATGATGGAACACAGAATCTAGATACAAAGCTATGAGGCCATTTTATAGATGAAGAAACTGAGATCCAGAGAACTGGACTTACCCAAGGTCAAAGAGATCAAACTTGGCTCCTTTGACTCCAAATTCAATGCTTTCCAAAATTTCATTGTGAGCTACTAATAAAGTCTCTAAAAATCTAAAGAGAAGGGAAATTCCAAAATATCTCTAAGGTGAACCATGAAAATTTAAGTCCCTTTCATATTTTGTATTATGGATACAGCAACTCATATTATATCATGAAAAGGAAAACACAGAGAGGGAGGGAGGGAGGGTGGGAGGGAGGGAGAGAGAATGAGAGAGAGAGAGAGAGAGAGAGAATAGTGATTGAGAAAATGGATTTCATAAGTTTGTATAAATTTCTCCTATATCAGGAGAATAAAATCTCTAGCTATATGTTATCTCATTTTTATTTCATCTGTCAAGTTCTCTAAGATTGCCTAATGCAGAGGTGTCAAACTCGTGGGAAGCATATGGCTGGCAAAACTCCCAGTTATTGATGAACCAGATTAAAATGTAATTGGCGATATTTAACAAAATAAATGCAAATACAATACAACATACATAATGTTAATTCGTGGTTTTCTAAGCCAATTTGTGATCTTCAGGAATCTCTATTTGAGCTTGATATTACTGGTTTAGTGGATCCTCCAATATACAGTATTATAAATCACATGTGCCTAGAGTTGTGAAAATGCAACACGGCTTTAAACATGGACTTTTATGATATTGCACTGAAATGTAAGAAAGTGATATTATCTCATGAAAAAGAATCCATTTTTTCTGCTATAATAATTATAATGCAATTTACATTTCACATCCTAATAAAATTTTCCTAAGGAAATTCATCATGCATTTATGGATTTTTTTAAAAGGCAACTATGATATGGCAGGCATTAGCCAGGAGAAAAATTGGAAGACAAGAGTGTTAATAAAAAAAATCAATAATTCACAGGAGGTATAAAAACCACTTCTAAAATAAATTCTTTGAAACACAGGATAAATGTGTGCCAAGAACTAAAAAAAATCTAGGCATTTGAAAAATACTCAGAATAGCTTACTAGTCAGTGAAAAGTCAGTGGTGGGGAGTTGGGGGTGCTATGAAGCTTTCGAAAAGCATGAAGTAAATTACATGTGAGGAGAACAGAAATGATCATAAAATGTGGCAAAATCAGGTACAAACTAAAAACAATAAATGGATAAAATAAAAATTAAGGGAGTCCGAATCTCCCCAGTTGTTAGTATTCTGTCCTTTACTGATTTTCATTGTGCCATGTAGATTTGTGTGTATGGTGTGTCCTGCTAATCAAATGTACTCTCTTTGAAGGCAGATAGAGTTTCATTCTTGCTTTTGTGTCCCCGTCAATAGGGACAGAGCCTTGTGTGTAGTAGGTATTTAGAAAACCTTTATAGAATCAAACTACAGATGAGAAAACTTAAGGCACCAAGCAATTTAGTGACCCTTGCCACAGTCTTCCAGTGACAGAGCTAATATTTGAACTAAGGTCCTCTCAGTACAAACATGGAGTCTTTCCACAATGTGCCACCTTATAACAATAGTTAAGTAGAGTTACTGTCTTCACTGGCATATTAAGAGATATATACCAATTACACATCTAATGAGTCTAGGCTAAGAGAAGGTGGAGAAGTCCAAGAAAAGGTCAAAAAAAGTCCACTATGGAAAAGCCTTGCTCAAAAGTCCCCAGTAATAAGCAGGCAGTTACAACAGTTAGCAGCAGCAAATGAGACCCTTACTGAGTTGTAGTAAGAATGAAGGGTAAGGGGACCATTCCAGTGACCTGCAGAGATCAGATTGTGGTTGTATTATGCCAGTGCCAAGTAACAAGAATATATCTATAGACTATAGATTAGTATACTGTTGGATAAGATGAAGGGGCTTTTCTCTCTTTTCCAGAAGATACCAGAGAACTAAATTTTCCTCAAAAGAATGGAGAAATTGACTTATAATGGGCGTGCTGGGAAATGTTTAATGACTGGCTCTCCAAATGCACAACAGGCTTTTATGTTTAATCTGAATTATTCATTTATTATTAATTTTCTCACCATCACTTTCTTAAGACAATCAACAAAACAGTAAACTCATCCCTGATTTGTAGCATTTGCCAATTTCAGAGGTGTAAAAGCTCACGCTGAAATTTTGACAACTAGGTTGTCTCAAGCCAGTAATAGCTAACTCCTGCCCACCTCTATGAGAGAAAAAAAAGAGAAAAAAGAACTCTTAAATTCAAAAGATAATTGAAACCTATTTTGAGTTATTGAAGAATAGAAGAATATGACAGAAGGAAGGAAGGAAGGAAGGAAGGAAGGAAGGAAGGAAGGAAGGAAGGAAGGAAGGAAGGAAGGAAGGAAGGAAGGAAGGAAAGAAGGAAAGAAAGAAAGAAGGAAGGAAGGAAGGAAAGGAGGGAGGGAGGGAAGGAGGAAGACTAAATCATTAGATCTATATAACAGGTCTAATACTCTTCCAAGAGAAGCTGAATCAGGAACCTCTAAACAGGAAAAAATCTTTTTGAGCTCCAAAGAATGATGTGTCAGAGACATCCCAGTGAAGTGGGAAGAGCACTGGTTCTGGAATCAGAGGAGATGAGTTCAAATGCTACCTTTGATGCATACATGTGGCATTGAGCAAGTCACTTAAGTTCCCTTGGCCTCAGTTGAGTCATTTCTAAAATTAAGAGTCTGGACTAGATGATCTCTTCAGTCTCTTCCACCTCTGGATCTAGACTCTATGATTGACTGTCTATGGCATCTATAAAATTAAGGACATTTGTTCACTGTGAGCTCCTTCATCTCTCCTACTCCATGCCTTAAAACCTTTCTTCATTTTCCTCCATCTTTTCCTTTTTGCTCTAGTTTCTAAGGAAAAGGAAGACTGTCTCTAAGAGAGGTAGATGGATAGATCGTCTATCTGCACATACATACACACAAACATCTATGCATACATACATATACACACACACATATACATACATTTATATATATATATATATATATATATACATACATACATATATAGTACATATATCTTCTGTCTCCTCTGGAAGCTTCTATCCCTGATCATTTCTGTCATTTTCAATCTCTTATCTACTGACATTTTTTTCCAACAGACTATATATATGCTCATATCTCCCCAGTCTCTTACACCAAAAAGTCAACAAGCATTTATAAAGCACTTACTATGTGCCAGGCTCTGTGGTAAATACTGGGCATACACAGAAATTTTAAAAAGAAATCCCTGTGCTCCAGGACCTCAAAATCTAGTGGGAGAGACACAACACGAAAGCAATTATACCAGAAAGATATATGCTGTATAGGATAACTTGGAGGTAATCTTAGAGGGAAGGCACTACCCATTAAGGAGGACCAAGAAAGACTTCTTAAGAAAACTTTCTCTTGCCCCTGCCATCTCCTCTAGCTATTGTTTTATATCTTTCCCACATATCACTGCCAAATTCCTAGAGTATAAATAAAGTCACCTTTGCTGAAATGTCAACCCTCAAACCTCTGTACCTATCCATGATTTTGAACACATTATTACTTGGAGTCCAGTGAATAAAGCATCAAAGCATCTGCTGCCACTGTAGCAGCAGGTAACTCAGCAGCTATAAAGAAAGACCTAAGGCATCACGATAGTTTCTTTCTTTTCTTTAGCTCAAGCCATAAAATCAAATGGAATCTGTTCTGTAGTAGCTTCCGCTCCCTACAGAGATGCAGGCACTATCTCCAAAACATTTTCCCCTTTTGCTCATTTGCTGTCTCTTTTTCTTGGATGCATAAGGATGCTTTGTGTGTACAATCAATGGCAACCTTATCGATGAAGTAATAGGAAACAAAAATAAGTAAAGCACTCAACTGTGAAATACTGTATTTGGACAGCTTAAGTACGTAGGGCTTTGCCCTTAACAAAAGGGATAACTCGATAATTATTGCCACCACATCTTTACCAACTGTTCGCTTCTCAACCTAAAGCAATCTGATTTCTGACTGCCCCCCCCCAGCAACTGTTCTTGCAAAAGGTATCAATGAGCTCTTAACTGCTAAATACTAACTGCCTTTTCTCAGTCCGCATCCTTCTTTACCTCGCTACAGCTTCTCATACCACTGACTATGATGAGACTGGAAATAATACTGACTTTAGATTCATAAAACTGGATTCCAAATCCCAGCTCAGTTACCCACTATTACTACTCTTAACATTTAAATTGCATCCATTTTATCCTCACAATAATCCTGTGAGGTATATATTATTATTTTGATTTTATAGATGAGTATAGAACTTACTATCTACATTACCTTGGATCTTGAGAGAAGGAATGAATAAGAATGAATGTATTAAGTGCTATGTGCCAGGTACCATATTAGGGATATACCATCTTTCATTGCATAATCATCACCACCACATAATCATCATGCCATTTTTGGTCCAAAAATTGGTTTATAACCTTTCATCACATGATTGTCACATGGCATAATTCTGTTTGTCACACTGCTTAAAGAGTAAACAGGGTAGCAACGTATTGACTAGTGGCATATGAATATGCATTTATATCTCCTGCATTGTGAGCCGTAAGCCTAGCATTCTCAGCACACATGCATTATTGGTATTCAGTATTAATTTATATTTTAATGTATATTTACAAGTATTCTGTGCATCCTAATCTTGCACCAAAAACAGTTTAGTAATAAGTGATTTTTAAGTAATACCGGTACAACTTTGTTTTTAAAGCATCACATAATGGTCTCTCCCCACTTTTTTGAACAAAAAATTGGCATAAAATCTACAATGATTACGCAGTGAAATATGGTAAATCCAAGTAAGCAAGATGGTCCCTGACCTCAAGAGGATTACAGTCTGATAGAGGTAGGCAACACATATAGGAGAATGTGACTAGCAGAAATGGTTTGGACAAGGAAATCAGAGGGAATCGTGATTGGATCCATAAGGCAAATAAATAGTAGTGTTGACTGACTTTCAGACCTGGAGTTGAAAAGAGGGTATGTGTAGGAGTATTTGGGAAGTTAGCCTGAAGTGGCATGGTGGAGAGATGGAGACAAAGCAAAGGCTCATTTATCAGGGGCCAGGGTCATAAGGGTGGGATCCCAAGGTCTAGTCAAAGTTAAAGGCAGAAGGTGGTATGCAAATGGCTGGGAAGTGTTGTAGCAGACCTGAGACCAGACTTTTCAGGCGAAGATTGATCAAACAGAGCCTAAGGTCTCAGGATATGCCATTTAACCTGTCTGAGCCATAGTTTTCTCATCGGCAAAATAACTCTGAGATCTATGATCCTAATTCAGGCTCTCATCATCTTTTGCCTGGAGTATTGTAACAGCCTCCTAATTAGTCTCCCTGCCTCCATCCTCTTCATAGTCTCTTTAATCCATCTTCTACTAGTTGCCAAGATAATCTTCCTATGGCACAGGTTTAATCATGTTGCTTTCCTACTCAAACAGTAGCATGAAAAATGATTTTTTTGGTTTGTTTAAGCTGGTAGAATTATGAATCACCTAGCTTAGAAGAAAAGGAGGTAAGAATTTGCTAGCCATGGCATAAGGGGAATAGCAAATAAGGAGAGCAAATATATAGAATTCCCAGAATTGACCCCTGAGGTGATTGGAAAGCTGAGGGTTATATGGGCCAATCAGCTTCTGAGATGAATTAAGCCTCTTTAATTTCCTTCTACAAATAGAGGCTTTTCAGTTAAACAGGAGTTTAGGGGAATACAGAGGTCAGTTAGACCCAATGCATAACAATAGAATTTGAGGGAATGAGACCCTCAACTATTATACAGTTCTAGAAGCCTATGCCTTATTGTTATTATTGTTGTTTGTCCATTTTTGAAGAGGACCATGGCATAAAGGAGGTGATGCCATGACTTGCAAGCAAATTGGATTTAAGTGATGGAGGGCTGCGCAAAGTCACCGGCCTCATTCTCTCCTCTGGAGCTGTCTTGGTCCAGTGGCTACATATAGATCAGGAAGACTGGAGATGGTCCCAGATACAGTGCGAGACCTTGGCCTTTTTAAGCTAAAGACTTTCCCAGGTCTCAGTCTGACTTAGGCAGTGCCCATTCAGTGATTAAAGCTAGGTAAGAAATGAGGCTGAGAATGGCTACTTTGAGTTAGTCAAAAACAATCAATCTGGGAGGGAAAGACTCTCAAGATTTCTGTCCAAAACAGATGGTATAGTTAAACCAGTAGTTACAAAACCACCTCTCATAAAACAAGTGTGTACTCTCCACAAATACATACAACGTTCATGGGAAGAGTGAGCTCAGAGGATACAGTGGTAGTGAGACACATGTGAAAGGTACATCTGTGGCAAAGGCAGCTCACAAATCCCAGCATTTCAGAGCCTAGAAGTTCCCCCTCTCCTCGTGGAGACCTTACACTTGAATCCCAGGGTCTGCTCTTCTCCACAGCCCAAATGTTGACTGACAGACACTTCTCCAAGCTGCTTCTTCTTGTCCCTATTTGTGTGTATCTCTGGGCTCAGTCTCTGCTCCTTGCTGGATGATTCAGGCCCTCTTATTGGTCCAATGGCTTCCTTTCAAAGCTACATAGCCTATAAGAGGAGGGAGGAGGGGTGGTGAGGAGGGAAAAATTTCTTCCCACTCCCATGCAGAGGATTTCTTCCATAGCTAGTTCCTATCTTGCTATATCTCCAACTCTCAATATCTGCCAAGGATAGCTATTTAAAACCCCAAAAGGTGTGGCTAACCTACTTGTTCAGTCAATCAAAAGGTTCTCTTCTTGACTCAATTAGTAAAGTGTTCACACCTGTTAAAGAGATTAAACCAAGTGTTAAACTTAAGTTAAAAAACTCAACTTCACACTTATAAGATGAAGAATATGGATCATGGTTTGGCAGCAGTTCATCTGAAAAAGATCTGGGGGTTTTAGTGGACAGCAAGACCAATATTTATGTGCCATATGATCCGAGTGATATAATGGTCATGAAGGCTAATAAGAGATTTATAGTGTGAGTGTGGCAGTTTGGTCAGACCAAATTAGAGGGCATAGATGTATCCTGCTTACGTATTGAAACTACCTGGAACATAAATAAGTGCTAGAGAAATGCTAGTTATTATTATTGTTAATTATCATTGTGTGTGTGTGACTGTTTCACCTGCAGCGCAGTAGAATGGGGTAGGGAGAGATTCCCCTATTATATTATGGAATATCTAAAAAATGAAGCAGTGATCCTAAAGAGCCAGCATCTCTTCATCAAGACCAAGCATCTCTTCATACCAGACCAAGCTTCTTTCTTTTTTCAGAAAGTTATTAAATTGGTAGTCTCAGGGGAATGGAATGTGTGTGTGTGTGTGTGTGTGTATCTAGCCTGAATTTAGCAAAGCATTCGACAGAGTCTCTCATGCTACTCCTGGGAACAAGATGAAGCCTAGACAATACTACTTCTAGGTGGAACTAGACCAGGTTGAATGTTGCAATCCAAAAAATAATTGTTAGGATTTTGGTATGAATTTAGAAGGCATAATCCAAGAGTGTCTCAGGGAGCTATACTTTGCCCTGTGCTTTTTAATATTTTTTAAAATTACTTGGATAAAAGTATTGCTTGCATGTTCACCTGATTCACAAAAGACATAAATGGGAGGTATAAAGAGCTTATTGAATGACACAATTAGTATCCAAAAATATTGACAGGCTAGACCACTAGGCTGAATTTAATGAGGTGAAATTTAATAGCAATAAACCAAGTCTTACCCTTAGATTAAAAAAAATCACTCTCACACATAAGATGAGGAAGATGGAGTATGGTTAGCAGTTCATCTGAAAAACATCTAGGGGTCTTAGTGGGCACCAAGACCAATAGTGATGTGCCATATCATTAAAGTAATACAATAATCATGAAGGATAATAAAATCCTAGACTTCACGAAGAGATTAATGGTGTGGCTGTTTGGACAGACCACATTTGAATGTTGTATTTGGTATGTGGTGTTACATTTTTTTAAAAAAAAGTATTGACAAGCAGAGGTTATCCCAAACAGAAGGCTGAAGGTTGTGCTATGTAGGATCAGTTGAATGAACCACATATGCTTAGCATAGAGAAGAGAAGAACTTAGTGGAACACCATAGCTGTCTTCAAGTATATGAAGGGCAAGGTGAGTTTACTTAATTTCTTCCCCTGAACTAAGTGGATGATATTTGTGTGCGGAATTAAAGTAAGCTTGCCAACCCCTTAACCTTGCTTTCCTTAGTTAAGCAGATCAAAAGAGCCTGTGCTGTTGGCAGCTTTCTGGGTGCTGGCTGTGGGTGGATCTTACATCCCCACAGAAGCTGCTAGCCCGATTGTGGAAACACTGATCCTCACAACAACCCTGTGAGGCAGGTGCTATTATTAACCCTATTTTACAGATGAGAAAACAGACAAGCAGTTGTTAAGTGACTTGCACAGGATCACACAGGTAATAAAAGTCTAAGGCCAGATTTGAACTCAGGTGTTCCTAACTCCAGGCTTGGTACTCTATCCTCTTCACCACCTGGCGTCCAGAGAAGACTATAAAAACAGAGTGATAACTTCAAGTCCCCAGATCTGGATGAGCTTCAGCCAAGCATATGAAAAGAATTTGGAACGATGATTGGCTAAGCTGGTGACCCTCAAAAAATTCATGGAAAAGAGCAGAACTGGAAGTAAATACTTCTTTTTAAAAGAAATGCATGTGGATTCTTTGAACTGTAGCCAGTGAGCTTTAAATAATTAACTTTTACATAGTGCTTTAAACTTTGCAAAGCACTTTAAAAATATTACTCGTTCGATGTTCATAACCCGGGGATGAAGGCGCTATTGTTATCCCCATTTTACAGGTAGAAAACTGAGCTTGTGAGAAGTTAAGTGACTTGCCCAGAATCACATAACTAGAAACTGTTTGGGGCAGGATTTGAACTCAAGTCTTCCTGACTCCAAGTCCAACAGTCTATCCACTACACCACGTAACTGCCTCTTTTGATCCTTGGCAAAAACCTGGAATATATTATAGAAATGGTTTTTGAGCAATTAAAAAGGCAAGTGATGGTCATTATAAGTAACTATATTCATGCCGTACTAAACTTATTTCCTTCTCTTTTTCCCTTACAGGTTTACCTAAATTTCAGTGAGGCATTTAAAAAAGCATCTCATGACTTGCTTTAGGACAAAATGGAGACATATGAGCTGCATGACTTTTTTTTTAATTTTAAGTTTTAATTTTATTTATAAAAATCTTACAAAGCAGTAGAAAACTTTTAGCAGGCTAGCTTAGCTACAGTACTTTAATCTGACAAGGACTTTTCCAAGTATAAAATTCTGGAGATCAATAGAGATGGCTATAATTCTAAGCATTCACAGGCTTCTATATCCTTTGAATAGGAGACTAGATTACAGAACACAATAATATTATAAACTAACTTACAAGAAGTAGTAATTAAAAGACTCTTGTGAGCACGATCCTTTTGCTTTACTCTTAAAAGATAAATGTGAAGTATGGCATCTAATAACAGATTAGCAACGAATATATATTTATACAAAGCAGTTATCTAAGGACAAGTGTAAGAAAACATTGAAGCTTGATGCTTTTTATTTTGATGCTTACTCACTTAGGGTTCAGGATTTTTAGTTAGTGAGTTCTCTGGATGTGTAGAGGAGTCTTCTATTCTGCCTTCTTTTCTCCCATCATTTAAAATGTGAAAAAAGATGGTGCCTGAAGGTTATTTGAAACCCTAGGACTAGAGGAGGGCATGTGACATTAAAAATCTAGGTTCAAGGATTAAGAAGCTGTACTTAATTAAACAAAAAAGAGTTTGGGAAAGATCATTTTAGAAAATTTGCCAGAGTTCATAAATGAGACATTGGTAAGCTGATAGTATCACTATTTCAATGATGGTAGTTAGTAGCAGGTTAATACGACAGCTCCAAAGATGTATCTATTATAAGTACATATAAGAACAGAGTTAGCACAGACTGGATGAAATTTACAACAACAAAACAAATATAAAAATATTTACAGAAGCATAGAAGATTCATAATTAAGAATATCTACAGAATGCTTGGCAGATTGTTTAGTCCCCAAGCATGACTAGTCCTCTTCAAGTCCCAAGGACACAATCTTTCTTTTCTTTCCTTTTCTGCTCATATTTCCTTCATTGCTCTTCTCTGGTCTGGAGATGTGGCTGTTTGTAAGGTTTGTTTTTTTGTGAAATTCAATTCTATTGGTTATTTCATTCAGAGCAATATTTTCTTTAGATTCCCCCCATGGTTTTAGCCTCTCTTTGTGTGGCTCATAGAGAAGTGGACAAGAAAGACTTGCTTTGAGATCAAATATTGGTTCTTTTTTATTGACTCATCTGTGCTGCCTCAGCTATAAAGTTGAATGGGCTAACAGCTGGAGTATGTTCACTCTTGGCTTGACTGGATTTCTTTTCCTTATTCTTCATCAGGAGCCTTGTTCAGGTTGGGAGTCAAGCATGCTGATAATATGGAGGCTTTCTGCCTGGAGTCTTGGTCAGTGAATGTTTATGCTCATTATCTATAGTAGCCTCTGAGAAACTGACATCCATTTTGTTAATTGAGAGGGTAGATAACTTGAACAGTTTCTGACACAAGATTCGAAGTCCCAAGAGATGCATGAAGTGAGCATCATGGACTGAAAGGAATGCAGGTAGAAGAGGGCCAGCCTCTCTGAGTAACTGGGCTTATTACCCTCTTGCTAAATGAACTTTTCTTGGAATTACCGTAGGGAGTTCCAGTTGGGTTAGCGTTTTTTAGCTAATATCTTTAATTCCTTCACTGATTTGTTAAGGACTTCCATATATTTCTTTTTTTAGCCAATATATTTGTCAATAGATTCCATTTCTTTAAAATGATCTTCATGAATCTTCTTAAAACTTGGAGTTATAAATATTGTTTTCCTTTTCTTAGGTTTGGAGAAACCATCCCTATGATAAGGGCCCTTTCCTCCTGACAGGATATTTAAAAGTGTATCACCTTCCATTTCATTTTCTTCAGAGCAAATCATCCATTTGTTCTTTTGGTTATCTTTGGATGGCTTTGTGGCCTTTGCAATGGCTAAGATATTCTCCTTTTGATATTTTTTGGTCTGGGAGACCCAAGATGATCACTTTCTATCATCTCTGAATGATTCTGTGTAGTATTAATGTGGTCAAAGATCTTTCCCACCCATTCAATAGGCCTCAGGTGGGGCTAGATGGGAAAGCTTGATTATATCTTTGTAAGTAGGCCTAAAGCCTCTACTTACCAAGCACTAAGCCTATTTGAGCATGAAGCCCTCAGGGCCCTAAGGGGAGTTGCTAAGACCAGAGCCAATGGTCTGTGCACTGAACTCTAGTCAATCATGAATTCAGCCAGTCAGAGACCTGAGTTCTGGCCAATCAGACACACCTGGCTAGGACTGTATATAAGGAGAACCCAGAGTGTGAGAGAACCAGAATTGAAGAGGGATAGAACTGAAGGGAAGCAGAATTGAGAAGCAGACATCAAAAAGACATTGAGGCAGCGACATCAAGAGGGTGCCGAAGAGCAGACATTGAGAGAGCCAGCATCTACAAAGCTGCAGAAGAGAGCGCTGAGCGGAGAGTTAGTGACTGTTTACAGGAAGGCCCTAGCAAGGGAGAAGGTCATAGGCCTCCAAGGTCCCTTCTAGTTCTGAAATTTGATGATTCTATGTCCCCCATATTTAAGCATACACACGGGAGTATGAAAGAAGATTTACCCCTACATTCTTACAAAAATCTCCCCACTTTGTCTTCTAGTTGCAGAGGCATGATCCAGCAATCAGAGATCCATTCTTTTTGAGTTTAATAACGTCGTTTTTCTCCATGTCCTCTAAGCTCTAGAGGGAACCCTTGTGATGTCACATGGCTTCTGCTACATAGACAATCAAATAGTAGGACTTCTACTATAATTCATACAACTTTGTGGAATTTCACTAATCTTGACATTTTTCCCCCTCTTTTAAAACCACTGTATACTAACCTTTTGTTTCTAAAAAGCAGCTTTAAAGTTGTCTTCCATTTTCATAGATGTTAGCACCTCAATAGAAAAACCTATCACAAATTGATATCCTGATTAGCATGTTTGGTGAGCTTTAAGCCACCAGTTTTAAAAACAATTTATTTATTTCCTTGAAAATGGCTTTTCTGACTGCCCAATCTATGTTTTAGGAGAAAGACTGAAGGAGAGTGAGACAGGGGCTGGGTGGAGCTTAAGGATTGAACCCGAAAAGAACCAGGGGCTCTTAAGAAGCCCAGTTGGTGCCCTGATTCTTCCCCCTGCGTCTCTTATTTTCCTTTTTGTTCCACCCATACATCCTTTACCTAAATCTGTCAGGTTCAATCTTGTGCTCAATTGCATGCATTCACATACCCTCAACCCCCTTATCAAATTTGCCCTTTCTCCAAAAGTCAGCATTTTACAATCCCAGCCTAATGACAGTGAAGTGGTCTGGGATGAAACATCTTCCTACTTTAATTATAGCAAAGATTTGCTCATACTTAAATCTTATGATTGTACAGTCCATACATTATTAAAAGAGTGAAGCTACTGAACCCTTGAACTATGAAATGACAGCTCTCCTAGGCAACTGACAGCTTTTAAAACTGCCTGTTACCCAGCCAGACTTAAGGATCAAAGAATATTGCCATTATGACCTTGACGCACCTATTTCTCACTGGGGCTTTCTGCTTCTTGTCCCATCTTTTCTGACCCCTGACCTTGGAGGTTTCTGGGAAAACAGGGCAAAAAGGATTAAACGGCATGATATACTATTACTGACCCAGGGAAAATAAGGAGGATAAATAACTACAAGCAAACAATGGCAATAGATGCTGAAACAACTACTTTATATGAAGGGGCATACGTGACAAATGATCTTGGGCAAGAAGAGTGGTAGTGAGATGGGAAAAATGATACAGTGACCCAAGACTGTTCAAACTTTCCATCTTAATAGTCAATGAATGAGCAACTAAATAGACTTGCTATAGAAAAGAACATTCTATTACTTGGGAGTAAGGGGTGGGGTGCTATTTCCTACCTTCATCTACCTTAAATATCTATCATTTTTTGTTGTTGATGGGTAGGCATCTTCTTTTGACATTCTTAAATTTTCCAAACAAGATTTCAGCTCCTCCCTCTCTTTCTGGAAAGGCATTTGCTGGTTAGCATTGAGAATCTATACCATATTCCTCTTTTATCCCCAAGGAAGTTCTATGTGTTGTTAAATGCTAAAAGTCAAAATTATCAATTGATGAATGAGTGTTAAACAGTGTGTAATGCTATAGATGATAGAAGATGTAGCGGATGTTGCCCTCTATAAGGTCTTACCCCCTCGCTGGACTTATAAGACTAAATACTCTTAGAATTACAGTGAACTGTTCCATAGAATACATATTTATATAATAATAAACTCATCTCAAATTGATGGCAAAGACCTAAATCCAGCTCTTTAATACCAAGTCAAATCCTGCTTCTGCCACTCTTTCTTATGATGTTGGGTAAATCCCTTTTTATCTATATGAGTCTCAGTTTTCTCAACTGTAACATGAGCAAATTAGACCAGACGACTTAATATGACCTTTCCAGTTTTCAATCTATGATCCAATAAATATTTACTTGTGATGCTATATGGCAGCAACTCACAGAACAGCATGATTGCAGATGAATGAAAATGGCAGGACCCAAAGGGCAATGTAAACATATATGGCAAATTCAACATATGACATAAAATCTGCAAGATTAACTGAGATGCTGTTGCATTAGTCTAAGTATCAAGGCTTGTTCTGGGTGAGAAAGAAGAGGAAGGGACAGATAGAGAGATAAAGTTCTTAAATCCATCTAGAAAGATTGAAGGTAACTGAGAAAGGATTATTTTCTATTATATTAACAACCCATTATTAATTAGGATCCAGGCTTTTTATTTCCTCATTGAGAGACCAGCCCCTGTAAATCAGCCAGACTCTGAAAGGCATGGTTAATAGAAAAAAGTGCCTTAATCCTCAGGTACATGCTTCTAGGTATTGGACAGGACCCTACCCAATTAGGAGACCTTACTTCAGTTTTAAGTGTAAACAGAATCTACTGTAGATGAATTCTTGGGAATATGTCCATGTCCTTACACCCCTCCATTAGAGTTTAGGATGACCCAGCTCATGAAGGAGAAAACCAATTAGAGTGGTCTGGCTGGAGATGGATTCATCTGTCCACATTGGTGGAGGCAGCTGAGTCTCATAATCAAGTCAAGTTCTAAGTAGGAGGAGCTGAAGACTTTTGGCCGACCTCCTCATTTAAATGTCTACACCCTCATTAATTGTTCGCCAAACAGGGTTGATTTTTGCCTTCAGTGTCTCCATGGTTTTGTCTTTGGTTATAATACATTGATCATCAATTTACTGATTATTAGCTAGCCTAATTAACAAATTATTAATTAACCACAAACTCGGTCTCTCTTGCTTTTCATTCATCACATAACCAACAAAATATCCATCTTTTATCCCCAACCTAACAAAAGTAAAATGACTGTGTGCAGGCTTATTTTTCTTCAAACATTTATACAAACCCAGCAAATCAAAGATCTGGGAGAAAGTATAGCTACTAAGGTGATGTTTCAGGCACTAGATGTCACTGTTCCACTTTTGCTCAATGAAATAGTTGGTCACAGATGAAGTCAGAATGCCACCAACCTAAAGAGAGACCTGGCTTTAGACCAGAACCTATTCTCCTGGGTTCAGAAAACTTCCAAAGGAAGGTACCACCTAAAAAAGCAGGGACCTTAAACTGCTTGTCAGAGATTCCCAAACAGATCATTTGTGGAAACAATCCATTCAAAAATATTTCAACTGATTTTAATTAACCTAATACAAAAATGAAAGTTAATGTGAGCACCCTCACTAGCGAAGCAAAGAAAATTCTACTAATAAACAGAAATATTATCCTATTGTTTACTCACAGGGTTTCTTCCCCCCATCCCCACCCCATCAGCCTCTACTTTCTTAGCATTTATATATAACTCTGATTAGTCATGTTTAGGTTAACACGATTTTTTTTAAAGGTACATGGATTGCAGGCTCTAATGGAGAGTTTCCCAAACTTGCTCAGTCCATGGGACCTTTAGTGTTGCCATAATTTTTTCTTTGCCCCAAGACCAAAAGAAATCCCTAATGGTTCCATTTATTAAGTAGTTAGTCTAAAAAAAAGTAATATTTCTAGGTGCCCCTGTGAGTTCTGTGTGCACCCTGGGGCAATGAGGTATATCATTTGAGAAACCTGGCCATGGAGTCTGGGGTCCTGGACTTGAGTACCTTCTCTGACACTTAGTAGCTACGTGACACAACAAGCCACATCCACTTCCTCATCAGTAAAACAGAGTTGGTGAAACTTGTAATACCTGCCTCAGAAAGTAGAAGTTAGGAAAGTGCTTTGTAAATTTCAAGTACCACCGAAATGTGAGAGAATAATAAGTAATAAGAGGAAGAAACTTCAAATATGTGTGTGTGTAAGACAGACATAGACAGAGAGACAGAAACAGAGAGAGAGAGACAGAGACACAAAGAGGTGGAGAGAAATAGAGAGAGACAGAGAGCTGAAACTATAATTCCAATAGCTATAACTGGCATCAGCAAAAAAAACAAAACAAAACAAACAAAATCTCTAACAACCGGATATGGCTCCTACTTTACCATCACCATATCAACCTCATCCCTTTGGTACACTCAGTCTCATATTTTGCATTAGAGTGCAAAAGCATTTATCTGAAATACACTTTTGTTCTAAGCCACTAAGACATATTCTTCTAAACTCCTCCTGACTGCCTGAAAGTGTTCCTAGCACTGAACCATTCCCAAATCTCTGAAGGTTCACTCCTTGGACACCTAGCTTGGGACCCATCTCATACTTCATATTATCTTGACTAAATTCAAGGCCTTTTATCAGGAAAAACAAATGACTGAATGATTTAAAATAAATGTTAGACTTCCTAATAGTCAAAATGTATGGTGTCCTGAAGACGTTTTATCCTAAGGCTGACTGTTAAGAACAGCATGAAGCAAAACTTGCAAGGTTGGATTTTTTTAAGTTTTGAGAATAAAAACAACTTCCTCCATCATAGCTCTTTTCCTGAGAGAGCTGGAAAGCAATTTAATTTCCTTAATTAATTGCATCTCACATTCTTTCAAGGGAGTAGCATTATTAGTATATTTAGTATAGAAATAAATAAAAGACAATTAGAGATGATTCATGGTCATATGGAATCATGAAGAATCATAAGAGGGAATTGGTAGGAATGAGAAAAGTAGAAGAGAAAAAGCTAATGTAAGTAGACATCAGAAAGAGAATAGCCATATTATAATCATCATCAACAACCAATAATGGTGAACAACCAATCGGCTAAGGAATAACCATTTATTAAGTAACCATGGCCATTTATTAAGTGCAGCGTCAATTAAGTGTCAAGACTCCATGCTAGACCTAAAGGAGACACAAAACAAAAATTAAAAATTAAAATAAAATTAAAAAGTAAAAAAAAAGCATGGTCTTAAAATGGAGAGCATAGTCATTGCACAGTGGATGGAAAACTCAACTTGAAGTCAGGAAGACCTGCGTTCAGGCTGCCACTCTGACCATCTGCTAGCTATAGAACCTAAATAAGTAATTTCCCGACTCTAGCTTTGAAAATAGCGTTAAAATTCCTGGTAAAAAAAAAATCACTCAATTGCCCTAGGACTCCAGTGACCATCTCTATGATTTCCCGGACAAAAACACCTCTCCCTGACCACCACTTTTAAGCATGGACACATACACATACACATACACACACACACACACACACACACACACACACACACACACACACACACACACTTCCCTATCTGGGTTTGGCTAGAACTGTTGTCTCCTCTAAACTACCATACACTTGAATGCCTGGGTTTCCAGTTGGCTTCCTATTTTATTTTGTTTGTTTGTTTTGTGTTTTTGGTGAGGCAATTGGGGTTAAGTGACTTGCCCAGGGTCACATAGCCAGTAAGTGTCAAGTTTCTGGAGGCTGGACTCAGGTCCTCCTGATTGTAAGGCTGGTACTCTAGCCACTGAGCAATCTAGCTGCCCCATTGACTTCCTATTTTAGAGAAGACCCACAGGCCATGACAGTTTCCTCAGCCAGTACCAATATCCTTCCTGTACTATGGTATCACTTAGTCCAGTAGATTTTACTCCTTCTAAACTGATTTACTAGGTATTTTGAATGTCTTTGATTGGTTTATTGTTTCAATATAGATATTTTCCCCTGGTTAAGCTATCAGGGCTAGAGTTATTTGCTGGTAGCTTTAGGCGGGGTAGGAGTTATTGATTCCTTGGAACCTCAGCCTCATACCTATGTATGCACCGGTTGTTTGCCTTGGCTGTGCTGTAAATGCCTTGAGGGCAGAGGCTATTTCATCTTGTCAGTATACTCCCAATACCTAGTACAGTGCCCTAGCATAGAGAAGACATCTAACAAATGCGTGCTGACTGGTTCTATATTAATGGTTTAAGCAGCAGTTGTAATGTTTATTTCAAGGTAACCATGGGCTTTCCTCAGCTCCAACAGTATCTACTTAGAGGACCTTACTGAAGTTACATCTCTCCTCCCAAATGCCCCACTCCTGTAAAGTAAATCCTAGTGGATATCAACATAATTCGAGAATCACCTTTCTCTCCCTCTTCATCCAGTAGGTCTCAAGTCCAATATCAAGGTTAGAACTGACTTACTTGGAGGAAAAAAAATGCCAGTGGGATAGGATTAGGACTACTGAACCAGACGGAACAATTGATGCAAATTTCATGTTTGTTTCTTTTAACTTCACACAATTAATGAATTGAAGTCTTATGATGGTGTACTACGTGTTGATTTTAGCCAAGTATTTAATAAAGTAGCTCTTAAACTATATGCATAATTTATTCAGATTGCCTCAGACACAGGCTCAGTAAAAATGATTTGCTTTAAATGGGCTGAAATGGGGGCAGCTAGGTCGTACAGTGGATAGGGCAACAGGCCCTGGAGTCAGGAAGGCCTGAATTCAAATTTGATCTCAGACATTTACTAGCCATGTGACCCTGAGCAAGTCACTTAACCCCAATTGTCTCTCCCCTTCCTCCCCCCCACCAAAATAGGCTGAGAGACAAAGGGTGATAAACTATAAAGAGTTAGCAGAAGGTTATCTAGAGAACTCTAAACTTTACTAGGTTTAGATGTCTATTGCAGTCATTTAATATCTTCAGGGAAAGAGAAAAAAATTAATTCATGTATATGGAGAGGGGGGGAAGAGAGAGAGGGAGAGAGGTGGGGAATAATGAGGGACAGGAAGAGGGAGAGGGAGAGAGAGAGAGAGAGAGAGGGAGAGGGAGAGAGGGGGAGAGAGAGGGAGAGAGAGAGGGAGAGAAGGAAAGGGAGAGGGAGAAAGAGAAGTAGAGGGAGAAAGAGAAGCAGAGGGAGAGAAAGAGACAGGGAGAGGGAGAGAGGTGGGGAAGAATGAAGGGGAGAGAGAGAGAGGAAGAAGGGGAGAGAAAGAGACAGAGAGAGAGACAGAGAGAAATGAGGGGGGAGGGAGGGAGGGAGAGAGAGAGAGAAGGAGAGGGAGAGAGAGAAAGAGAAGGAGAGGGAGAGGGAGAGAGATTTAATGGTCCAGTACCATTCATAGTACCACATGACTCAAATTTCAAAAATCTCTTTGGTTTTGGGAGCACATTTTGTCAAGTCAAGTCAACGAGCATTTATTAAATACTATGAGGCAGATACTGTGCTAACTGCTGGGGTTACAAAGGGGAGACAACATTGAAACAACTACGTACATACAAGGAATATAAAGGCTTTCTCAAAGGAAATGTACTAGCATTGAGAAAGACAGGAGAGGCTTCTTACAGAAAGAAGCTAAGAAGCTAAAATAAGGACTTATTCAAGATATGGGGGAGAGTCAGTGAAGGGGCATCAGGTCAAAAGATGAAATCTGTGTAAGGAGCAGCAAGAAGGTGGCTGGATTATATAGTATGAGGAGGAGAGTAATTGTGATGGGCTTTGAAAGCCAAGAAGACATTTTCTACATGAGACTTGCAGTGACTGGGAGTCCCTGAAATTTACTGAAGGTGGGGTAGGATGACATGAGCAGATCTATGCTTTGGGAAAATCACTTTGGCAGCTAAGTGGAGGATGGGCTGGAATGGGGGAAGATTTGAGTCTGGGAAGCCAACCAGAAGGTTATTGTTATACTTGAGCAGAAGGTGGTGAGGGCCTGTACCAGGGTGGTAACAGCTTCAGAACAGAGAAGGGAGTGTATATAAGAGAGACTGTGGATATTGTCTTAGGAGGAAAACTGCTTTACCCCTTTATTTTTGCTGCTCTACATTCATTTCATGGCAATGTTCTGTTTGTTTGTGAAGGAAATCTGGAGAGCTAGAAATTTCTGACCTCTTCTGCCATCTTCCCAGAATGCACCTGTGTGAAGTTAGATCAACAGGACTCAGCAATATACTGGACATAGTAGGGGAAGGGAGAGAGAGTGAACAACTGATTCCAAATTTCAAGCTTGGAATACTTGAAGGATAGTGGTGCCCTTGACAATACATATTTCTCTGTTTATTTGGATACAAATTTAATCAACGCTAAACCAACAAATACTTATTAAGCACCTACTACGTGTAAGTTAGTGGCAGTATGGCAAACTGAACATTTTCAGAACAGGTTGGAGTCATCTAATTGTGCCCACAGATGCGGGATCGGCTAGTCTCTTCTAGCCCGTAGCTATAGCTTTCCCTATGTGCATTATCCAAGGCATTTGTTTCGTGGAAGGGAAAGAATTCCTTAATCTAGCTCCACCTTTTATTTCAAGGATTATGACCCTTTATTCCCTGGATGCCTAGCTGAACTAGTCTAGTTGCTGTTCCTTAAACTTTATTTCCTACCTCCATGCTTCTGAAGAGGCTGTGCCTAATGCTGCAAGGTTCTTTCTCTCCTCTGTCTGTTGAAATACTTTCCTCCCTCCATGGCTTACCTCAAGTACCACCTCATGCAAGAGTCCTTTTATGATTCCCCATCCTCAAATCACTGAATACTTGTTTTTATATAACCTGTATTCACTCATGTTGTATTCCTCTAGTAGGGCAGCTAGGTGGCACAGTGGATAAAGCTATGGGCCTGGAGTCGGGAAGTCCTGAGTTCAATTACTAGTTGTGTGATCCCAGGCAAGTCATTTAACCTTGTTTGCCTCAGTTTCCTCATGTGTAAAATGAGCTAGAGAAGGAATTGGCAAACCACACCCATATCTTTGCCAAAAAAAAACCCCAAATGGGATCATGAAGAGTTGGACACAACTGAAAATGACACAACGTGAACATTCCTCTAGTGTAATATAAGCTCCCAGAGAGCAAGATGTACCTAGATTTTGCATTTGTATTCCTAGCATCTACTTGTAGTCCATACTGGGCGCATAGCAGGCACTTAATATAATGTGCTCAAAATAAACCCATAAAAATGAATAGCATTTTATATGATAATAAGAATTTCCAAGAGGTAATGACAGAAAGGGAAGTCCTCTTCAAAATAACTACAAAAGGCATGCAATACTTGGGAGTTGATATACAAAGTATATTTAATACTTGCAGAGACTTAATTATAAAGTACTCCTAAAAGAAATAAAGAATACTTTAAGTGGCTTGAATACTACTCAGTGCTCATGGTTGGGTCATGCGAATATAATCAAAATGATAATACTACCAGAAGTGATTGATTGCTGAACAGAAAGAATTAGATTTGCTGCCCTTAATACTGTGCTAATGCTTCATAAGGAAAATATAACAAATGTCATATAAACATTTCAGAATTTTTTTTCTCAGCAACTTAATTGCTCACTTAGAAAAAACTGATAATTGTTAACTTTCATTTTCTTCTCCTGAACAGAGCCTTCTAATTGGCCCTAACCACGTGTCAGTTCATAGACTCTTCAAGTGGTGACCAGATCTTTATGTCATAATCTAGGCCAAATGAGGTTAGAATTGGGACAAATGAATGTGGTTGTAAGCAATTCATGCCATGATTATCAAGTTCTAAAAGCATCAAGTGCCCAGTACTTCTGGCAATTCCAGGTGACCTATGGTCATAACTTGAATCACACATCAGAAAATTAGTATCCCAAAAACTGGCTTGAAGGATGAATGATTGGTTTAAAGATGGTGCCATGTTCTGGGTTCCTTAGAACTGTACTGAAATGATAAATCAGTTAGAGTTATAGGAAAAGGATTGAAGGTATCTCCTCATCTACTGAACCAAGCATCCCTCATATCTTCAAATAATATTGCTTCCTCTTCACTGTTCTTTACTTTTTTATCCCCCTTTCTGCCACCCCAATTTGAAGAATAAACCTAAGAAACTCACAACATATTGTGCTTTTTGTCTATGTGATTGATTAATGGCGCAGGACATAGAATGGCCAAATAAAGAAAATCATTTAGTAATTATTATACATAGTAAGCAAGCTATAGATTTTCCAGTCAAATGCACTCAAAGAAGATGAGATCTCAAGGGAAAATTCTGGGAACATTTGCTAAGGAAAAGATCAATGTTAACAATGTTATATCATTCCTCGGAAGACAAGTGTTACAAAGGTCATAGAGAGTCAGAGCCAATGAGGACAATTATACAACTTCTCTGGAAGGATGAGGGTTCCACTCATGTTTCAAATTTAAGATGACAGGGCAAAATTTCTACATGGGCTCTTCCGCCGAGTATATTGGTTTGTCAAGGAGAAACGTTACGACCAAAGAATCTGGTCCATCTCTTAAGTGAACACCATGGTTTTATTTAGAAATTAAATTATTTTTTTGGAAATTAAAGGTTGACACAAAATATGGCAAAATCTAGTTTTCTGGTCTTCTTTTTAAGTGAAACCTCCAATCTGAGGATTGCCTGGGGCAGTGAGAGGTTAAGTGAGTTGCCCCATCATGGGCTTACAGGACTAGAGCTGGAAGGGACCATCTCAGGGACCACCTAATCCAGCCCTCTAATTTAATAGACAAGCAAACTGAGACCCAGGCTGTGTCAGTGACTTGTCCAAAGCAACACAAATAATGAGTCCATGGTGCACAAAGGTTGTAAGTAACAAAGCTACACTTCCAACTACAAAACTTCTGCTCTTTCCTCATCAAAGAAGTGGTGAAATACAGAGGGGGAAAAGAAGGAAATCTCTATTTCCTGACAGCTGAAGGTAGAGCCAGAGCATTGATTAAATGGGGTAAAAAAGCAAAGAAAGCTTCATTCTTCTCGCCAGCAAGGTAACCCGAAATGATATGTTAAAAAGAAAAAAAAAATCTAAACTTTCACATTTTAACTTTGTAAACTCTGACCACAAAGAAAGATTTTAGAAAAGTTAAAATGTTAACTTTGAGTTGTTTCTTAAATGTCATCCTTGTTACATTGTGCTTATTACCAGCACTTGGCCCAGGGCTTGACCCATAGTAGGTACTTAAGAATAATCATTAACTTGGAAAAAAATGCTTCTCACCTCACTATTGCCCATGAAAGGAGTGAGGCTTTAGCTTTTCTGCCTTATCTAATTGGTGCCCAGATTTTGACATATAAGGGTGTGTGTGTGTGTGTGTGTGTACATACGTACACACAAACATATACATACATATATACATATATACAAACACTGTAGAGATGTAGATATCTATATGTATAGATATTTCTACATATGTGTGTATACACACATACACACATACACACATGCACATATATATATATATATATATATATATATATATATATACATATACACATATATTTTGTTGTTGTTTAGCTGTTTTCAACTCTTTTTTGACCTCATTTGGGGATTTCCTGGTAAACATACTAGAGTGGTTTGCCATTTCCTTTCCCAGTTTTTTTTATTGATGAGGAAGTGAAGCAAATAGGGTTAAGTGACTTGCCCAGAATCACACAGCTAGTAAGTGTATGAAACCAGATTTGAACTCAAGAAGATGGCTTTTCCTCTTTCCAAGCCACGGTGCCACCTAGCTGCCTATATCTATATCTATATCTATATCTATATCTATATCTATATCTATATCTATATCTATATCTATATCTACATCTATATCTACATCTATCTATATATCTATATCTATCTACACACATATATCTACATACACATATATTTGTGTGTATGTGTGTATACATATATGTTATCTCATATACTGATTTATAAATACAGAGATACAGGTAGAGAAATAGAAATATATGTGTGTGTATATCTATATCTATATTATATATATTCATCTATAAATTTCTAGCTAGAGAGATATACAATGTATCCCAGAAATCTTAGGGCACTTTTAAGCTGTTTAAGCTATTAAAACTTAAAAGTACCCTAAGACTTCTGGGATACTCTCTCTTTCTCTACAGAGAGAAAAAGAGAGAACTGAGAACCAATGAATCTAATGATCAGTCACTCCAATTTAAGATCATAGATCTAGAGTGGAAGGGACATCAGAGTCCATCCAGTCCTACTCTCTCTCTCATTTTTTAAATGAGGAAACTGAGGCCCAGGCAAGAACTTTTAGCAACTTGCAGATGGTTTCACAGTAAAACTGATCAGGACATTCAAGAAAAATAAATAACCCAAGAGGCTTATCTGTCAGATTATTCCCCTTCATATGTTTGATCCAGTAAGAATGGCCTGCTTGCTTTTCCCTGAAATCAACATATTATCTCCTACCTCTCTACATTTGAACATGACTGCTCCCTAAATTCCATCACAGACCCTATGTGAGACTTGGGTGACTTGGACAGGTTGGGTATGGCCCCATTCATAATTCCCGTTTCTTGAGGCACCATCCCCAGGAGTCCCACCACGTAGGCCTAGGATATAGCCTGGAAATCACCACTCCTGGTTTTATCTGCGCAGCCTACTTCCAACTTCCTCCCTTCCTCAGTAATATCCATTTTTTAAAAACACACACACACACACACACACACACATATACACACAAAACAATGTCTAGTACTCAATTGCCAGAGAACCAATTAAAGATGGGAAAACCATCTGGTCAAAGTCTGAGTTAGGCTAATGTCAAGAGAAGAATACACGTGTGACTGTTGCTGTCACATAATGAAACTATATCAAAATGATTGCTTGTCCCAAGCAATTTGCAAGCCATTGTAGAAAATATGTTAATTCTCATTAGTTTAGGACATTCAGGAAAGTACTCCCGACTCACCTCTGCATTCTAGGATCCTAACTTTGCTCTAGGCTCAGCTCCTGTTTGAATTGCTATGGCAAATGCTTCTTGATTATCTCTCTCCCCCACCCCCAGTTGGTAGGTTAATAAGAATTTATTAAGTTCCTACTATGTGCTAGGCACTAAATACATTTAGCAGTGGTTCTGATGGAAAACAAGCTCCTTACTAACAGGAACTGGCTCATTTTTTTGCATTAAATCCTCAACACCTAGCCTATATCTATTCTGGTTCTCCTTCAGTTTAGCCTCTCTTTCCCTGCTTCCTTTGTTGGATCTCCATCCAATTTATTTCACCTCATGATGGCTGTCCCCCAAGGATCTGTCTTGAACTCTCTTCTCTTCTTCCTATATACTCTTTAGCTTGGTGAGCTAACCTGCCATGGATTCAACTATCATCTCTATGCAAGTGATTCTTAGATCTATTTATCCAGCCCTAATCTCTCTCCTGACTCTCATTCTCACATCTCCTATTGTCTATTAGACATCTCAGAATATATGTCCTATAGACATGTTAAGCTCACCACATCCAAAACTCAACTCATAATCTTTCCCCTCAAACCCTTTCCTCCTTCTTAACTTCCTATCACTATGAAGGGTACTACCATCCTTCTAGCTGCCCAGGCTCACAACCTAGGTGCATGTCATCTTTGACTCCTCTTCTTCTCTCATGCCTCATGTCCAATCTGTTGCCAAGGCTGTGTATTTTACATTTATAACATCCTCTTCTTATGCTCCTCTAATACTGATGCCAGTTTGGTGAAGGCCCTCATTGTTTCATACCTGGACTTTGCAATAGCTGCGAGTTGATCTCCATGCCTACCCTAATCTATCCTCCATTCAGCTGCCAGCATGATCTTATTAAAGCTAAGATCTCACCATATCATCTTCCCTCCTCAATAAACTACAATGTCTCCCTATTACTTCCAGAACCAAACATAAAATCATTTTGATGTGACTTTTAAAGTCCTTCATAACCTGACCACTTTACTCCCTTCCTCTTACTCTATAATCCGTTCATAAGACAATTCATCTCTTGTCTCTGTGCATTCTCACTGTCTGTCCCCTAATTTTTGGAATGTTTTTCCTCCTTGCCTAGCTCCCACTTACTGGCTTCCTTCAACAGTCAACTAAAATCCCACCATCTGCAAGAAGCCTTTCTGAATCTTGCCCTTAATGCTATCTCTCTGAGATTGCCTCTAATTTAGGCTGTATAGAACTTGTGTGTATATAAAATTGTTGGAATGTTGTTTCCTTCATTAAAATAAGATCCCCTTGAAGGCAGGGACTCATTTTTGTCTTTCTTTGTATCTCCCAGCACTCGGCACATGATAAATGATTAATAAATGTTTCTTGACTGACTTGACTTACTACAAGGCAGAGAGTAGGAGCTTAGTAAGCGCTTGTTAATTATTAGTTCTCTCTTTCTCTGCAAACTGTCAAGGACAAGCTCATCTTTTTATATCTTGTGCCCCCAGTAGAAAGTAAACTTCTTGAGAGAAAGGACTATGTGGTTTTTTTTTTGAGGGGGAAGGCTGGGCAATTGGGGTTAAGTGACTTGCCCAGGGTCACATAGCTAGTAAGTGTGTCAAGTGTTTGAGGCCGCATTTGAACTCAGGTCCTCCTGACTCCAGGGCCAGTGCTCTACTCACGGCACCTCCTAGCTGCCCCTAGGACTATGTGTTTTATATTGCATCCCTAGTCACAAATTCAGTGTTTTTTCCCTTAGTAATACTTAATAAATGCTTCTTGGGTTGAATTTGATTGCCTATTATGTGCAAGGCACTATACTAGGGGCTGGGAAGTATAAATCAGAATATGGTTTAAAACCTAGGGCTTCTGACATCATTCTCAGTGTTCCTCCACCAAAACATGTGATAGTTTTATGTGCCTCATTGTTCCAATCATCCCAGACACCACTGATGTTTGACATACAGTCTCCATGATCCTGATTATTGTTAATTTTATTCCTCAGTATGGATGCTCTGATACTACATAAAAAGTAGCAGTCTCAGTCTTCAAGAGAGGGCAATGGCTCTAGAAGTAAAGAAGGGGAAAAGCCCTTTGCCATTCCATTGGGTACCCCTACCTAGTACATTGAAGCATAGGGTGTTTTGGTTGTTTGTTTTCCTCCTACATACATTTCTGAAGTTAGATGGTTCTTCTGGTGTAGCTGAATATACGGTCATCCTAGAGAGAGCAAGAAGAATTTTTTAATCATGTCTATTTGGACACAATATCCACAAAAAAAATTAAGTTCAATTTAAAATTATATTAGATATATTACTGCTTTTTCAGTGTTATTTTTTTTTCTTCTGAAGTTCTACCACAATGGCTCATCAGACTCTAAGCTCTCAAAAGCTATGTTGGCTGACCACAAACTCTAGTAGGCCCTTTTAGGCTTGAAAAATTTAGTGTGTGGGCTCAATGACCATCTGACAAGAAACACCACTTCCCAGGCTGGTGACGAATTTCTCATCTATAGAATTTCCTAAAGAATTCTATTAAGTTGTAGAGGGATTGCAATCTGCACCAGAGGAAGGAGTGACAACACTACTGAAAACAGGATTGCAGATTTAGAGTTGGACAGACCATCAAGTACAATGCCCTTATTTTGTAGTGCCTGGCATGTAATAAGTACTTAATAAATTTTTCTAATTGCTATAGATGAAGGTACTAGAGTAAAGGAAGATTAAATGATTTGCCCAGAACCTAACAGCTAAGTGTTTAAGGAAGATTTGAACCTAGGTCTTCCTGAATCCAAGTCTAGTGCCCTATATGTTATACCATGCTGCCTCTCAAATCACAAATCATTGAAGAATTGATGCAAAATAACTTTATTCAATACATATTCTCAAATTAACTCGTTTGTCCTCTTCTTGGCTTCCCCATCCAGTCAATTAAATTGCAGAGGGGTTGCAATCTGGTTACTTAGCCAAGAAGCAGACAAACAAATAAATTTTAAAATGCATATTGAAGAAAATTAATTAGAATAAATGAAATAAAAGAATGAGAAACAGCAGTTGGTATTTCCTGCCTACACGTGATTACACAAATTGCCTTCCAATCTATTCAATATGAAGGCCAAGTTTGTGTTTTTGTTCCTCATGAGCAGAGCAAACATTCAGACAAACTCAGGAAGTTTTGCAGCTCAAACACCATGCTGGGACTGCCCAGGGATGCTGTCTATGCTTCTTTGTGAACAGCTGATGAATAGTTCATTATGTCTAAAGGAGTGACAAGGGATAGATGTGGAGGAAATAAGCATTGTCCTTACATCTTTTTCTGAATGTTCTCCAGTAGCATATTGAGCTACTTGGGCATAATGAATGGTTCATTAGAAGACCACCTGTTGTCCATTTAATATCAAAAAATGAAGATCAGCTAGAGACCACAAGATTCCTCAGTACTTCGGTCAACCCACAATTAAAATGTCTAATCCAAGATTTAGTTTTCATGAACAGCCTCCTAAACTGGGAGTCAGAAAAATCCAGGTTCTATTACAAAATAAAAAGAAAATACTGAAAAATTTGGTATACTTTAGGACGTGGTATATACTTTGCACCTGAGCAGAACGGTGATTCCAAAAACCTGAAGGCTTTGTGAGGCATTAGGACAGGGAAATGGATGCTATGACCCCTTAAGCTTCCTTTAAATTGATGAATTTCTGGTTTTCAAAAAAGTATTTAGTTTCCTGTATGTCCTAAAGAGTGACACATTTTCTACAATGGCTTGCAAATTGCTTGCAATAAGCAATCATTTTGATATTTTTTCATCATGTGACAGCAACAGTCACATGTGTGTGCTTCTTTTGACATTAGCCTCAGATTTTGACTAGCTGGTTTTCCCAACTTTAATTGGTTCTTTGGCAATTGAGTACTAGACATTGCTTTCCTTTTGTGTGTGTTTTTAAAAATGGATATTGCTGAGGAAGGGAGGAAGTCAGGAGCAGCCTGAGCAGACAAAACTGAGAGCAGGGACCTCCTGGCTATATCTATGAGGTCGTAGGGATGGAGGAGATAAGAGGGTGCTCCAAGAGATTGGAGAATTATGAATTGGGCCATGCCCAACCTGTCCAAGTCACCCAATTCTGGTATAGGGTCTGTGATGGGGTCCAGGGAGCAGGTGCTAGCCTTCAGCCAAATCTACTTCCCTCAACCCTGCTCCACATGAAAAACAATATCAGGAGTCAAGGGTCCTTTGGAAATCTTACATCATGTTAAATTTCCCAGATATGCTGAGATCATTCACTTGACATTACCTAATGGCACAGAGACAGTGGTCAGGTTTAGAAGTTACTGGTAGCAAAGTTCAGTCTTTTGAAGGAATTTCAGGTATAGATGCCAAGAAGACAGCCTTTGAGTTTACAGAGACATTCTTCAAACACCAGTGTCCGAGGATATGCTTGGTTGAATTTTCAATGGTTCTGGGAAATCTATTGACAGAGGCCCAGTTTTCCTAGCTAAAGACTTTCTTGATATTATGGGACAACCAATCAACCCTTATTGTTGAATCAGCCCTGAGGAAATTATTCAAACTGGCATTTCAGTAATAAATGGCATCAAGGACATTGCTACAGGGCACAAAATTCTCATCTTCCCTGTTGCTGGCTTACCCGCAGCTCAGATCTGTCATCAGCCTGGTTTGGTGAAGAAATCCAAAGATGTTACAGACTACAGTGAGGAGAATATTGCAATTGTCTTTGCTGCTATAGGTATAAACATAGAAACTGCTTGATTCTTCAAATGGTTCAATGGATAACATCTGTCTCTTTTTGGCCAATGACCCAACCATTGTGTATATTATCCCTCCTTGTCTGGCTTTAACAACAGCAGAATTCCTGGCCCATCAGTGTGAAAAGCATGTATTGGTCATTCTAACAGATATGAATTCTTATGCTGAAGCTCTTCAAGAGGCTTTTGCAGCCTGAGAAGAAGTCCCTGGCTGAGATAGCTTTCCAGGCTACATGTATACGGATTTAGCCACAATATATAAGTGAACTGGTTCTATGGAAGTCGGAAATGTCTCAATTACTCAGATCCTCTATCCTCACCATGCCCCATGATGATATCAGTCATCTCATCCCTAACTTGACTGGATATATTACCAAAGAACAAATCTATATGGACAAGCAGTTGCCTAACAGACAGATTTATCCACCCATTAATGTATTTCCCTCCTTGTCTCAGTTAATGAAGTATGTTGTTGGAGACCAGAAAAGACCATGCAGATGTATCTATGCATGTTATGTCATTGGTGAAAATGCACACACCATGAAAACAGTTGTTGGAGAAGCTCTCACCTCAGATGATCTCATTTATCTGGAATTTTTGTAGAAGTTTGAAAGGAGTTTTATTGGTCAGGTTTTTTAAGAAAACCGCACTGTCTATGAGGCTTTGGACATTAGCTGGCTGCTCCTTTGAATCTTCCCCTAAAAATTATTGAAGAGAATCTCTCAAAGAACCCTGAGCAAATTTTACCCTCCAGACTCAGCAAAGCAATAGCTTTGACTTCATCTCTGTGAAATATTCTTCCCTTCCCCTTCCCACTTTGTGTTGGAGTTTATGTGTTACCCTGTACTTAAAACAAAGAATAGGTAACATCGTGCCATGGTTCCTGATGTTTTAAACTGATAATAGACTTTAAAATATCCCTCATTCAAAAAACTGGATCTTCAATGCTTTGTTAAAGTGACTACGTGGACTGAATTGAAGCTGTCTTTTATTGATGTTCCTGTTTTGTACATAATGGTGTAGTTAATAGCCTCATTATACCCTAATTATATGGGTTTCCTGGACCTTATTTCTTTAAACCTCTTAAGGAGTGTGGCTAGATGAAGCTGTGATTTCTTGCGTTCCAAATAAGGAACAAACCTAAGTCTGTGCAAATCTTTTAGAAAGAGCAAAGAGGCATCTATTTAATGCTTCTTACTAGAGAGCATGTCTTGTAATCATCCTGCATACAACTGTTCCCATACTGGGGGCGGCTAGGTGGCACAGTGAGCAGAGCACTGGCCCTGGAGTCAGGAGGACCTGAGTTCAAATCCAGCCTCAGACACTTGACATACTAGCTGTGTGACTTTGGGCAAGTCACTTAACCCCAATCGTCCTGCCTTCTCCCCTCCAAAAACAACCAGCTGTTCCCATATTGCTTCCCAAAACGTATGGTAGTTATTTATTCACCTATCATGGACAGACTAGCAAGGGAAATCTCTTCTCTCTAATTTTGACTATGTCTGATAAGGAGGATGATATCTATAATATATGAAGTCAGAACGCAGGTGACCACTGACCTTGATTCAGACTCTGGATGGAAGAGGAACTCTTGGGTTTTGCTGCTATTCTTTCTTAGGCATAAAAACTTGCAACTTTTGCGCAACTGGTATTCATCTGGTAGAACAGTGACTTTTCTACTTTGCCATGGTGATCCTTACTGAGCCTCCAATGCAGGGGACTTCTGATGCCCAGTTAGTCTTGCTAGTGATGCAAAAATCCATTAGCCTGTTGGAAAGAGCGTAGGAGCAGGTGAACACCCTATCCCGGTTCCACCTTGATAAATCAAGGTGTATTAGTATTCTGACATGCTCTAAGTGTTTAAATCTCTAAAATGTTTACCAAAAAGTTAAAGTGTAACAAAAAGGGGAAACAGGACAACATGTTAATTCATGTAGATCCATTATAGAGCATTCTCTTGAAATTCTCCATTTGGTCCTGTTTTCTAATCACTTCAGTCTCTCCAGGGTTAATGCTGTGACACAAATAATGCTGAGATTCATCAGGATTCTAGTTTGCTCCTACCTGGTGTTATCCCTGCAGCTGTCTTCCATACAGATTTTCCGTTGTTTGGTGTCTTTGTACTCTTTGTAATTTGGGTGCAATTGCAATTTCTTTTCTAGCGCATTCCATCACTAAAGTTACACGAAATCTTTTACTTTTCTCTGAGCAAGAAGGGGTTGTTAGCATGAAAATGTCAGGTAGAAAGTGTGACATCTGAACATTTCAATATGAAAAATAAAGGATAAATGGAATGGAAAAAATGGATATCACTCTAAATAAACTGCTAAAAGTTCTTCTTCAAGAGCACACTTCAATATCCATTAGAGATAGTGCAGTAAATATTAGTGTGGGAAAGTCAAGCATTTCAAGGGCCATTGAGGCCCATAATGAAGTAGTCTCATCAAAGCAAAAAAAAAAAGGAAAATGTGGTTGAAAAACAAACAAAAAAACTCACAAAACTGTCACTTCAAAATAACCTAAGTAATGTTCAATGCTCCCTTCAGAGGGACCCTGCATCTGCAGAGGGGAATTATTTTTGACTCTTTTGCTATGTACAGTAGGTTTCTTGAAGTTAGAAGAAAAGAAAGACCATCTCTTTTTTGCCCAAAATAGCTATTAGTTGGTAATACAAAGTAAAAATGCTTGTTGAGGACAAGACAATATAAAGATTAGAGGACTGAAGGGGGAGGGGGAAAGATAATTTTTACTGATTGAACTTGGTTTTTTTATTCAAGGTTATACCAAAACTATTTTCCAAAGAAGTCCAAGTCAGCCTATAAGATCTAGGTATCTTCATTCATTTGTAAGATATCAACTCAAAACATTTTGAGGAGAATTTTTTTAACCTCAACAAGCCTGGCAGTCTCATCATTTCAGGAATGTTGAACTCTGAAAAATTTGTTGATAAACAGAGAAGCTAGAATTGTTCTAGAATTACAAAAATTCCAAAATGGAGGTGGAATCAATTAATTAATAACCATTTATTAAGCACCAACTATATGCCGGGCATGGTACTAAACACCAAGGATACAAAAAAAGAGAGTCCCTGCCCTCAAGGAACTTATAATCTAATGGGGGAGACAACATGCTGACAAATATATACAAAGCAAGTCATATTCAGGGTAAATAGGTAATAATTAACAGAGGGAAGGCATTGGAATTGAGAGGTTGGGGAAGGCTTCCTATAGAAGGTGGGATTTTAATTAACTTAAGGGAAGCTAAGTGTACCAGCAGTTGGAGCATAGGAAGAAGAGCTTTCCAGGAATGGAGGACAGCCAGAGAAAATGTTCTGGAACTGAGAGATATAGAGCCTTTATTCATGGAAGAGTTAGGAAGTCAGTGTCACATCAAAGAGTTTATGACAGGCAGAAAAGTATAAGAAGATTGTAAAGGTAGGAGGTGTTGGGTTATAAAAGGCTTTGAATGCCAAGCAGAGCATTTTGTATTTGATCCTGGCAGCAATAGGGAGCCAAAGGATTTTATTGAATGGGGATGGAGGTGGGGGAGGATGTGTGACATGACTTGACCCATACTTCAGGAAAATCACTTCGGTGGCTGAATGGAGGATGGATTGGAGTTGGGAGAGAGATGAGGCAAGTAGACCCACCAGCAGCTACTGCAATAATCCAATTATCAGGTGATTAGGACCTGCACTGAGTAGTGGTAGTATCAGAGGGGAGAAGGGAATGGGTCAAAGGTAAATCAATAGGGCCTTGGCAACAACTGGCTATGGGGCTGGGTAGGGGGAGGCAGTGAGGAGTCCAGGATGACTCTTGGATTTTGAACCTAAGGGACTGGGAGGATGGGGAAAGATAAGGAATTCTGTTTTGGACATTTGAGTTTAAGATGTCTACTGGACATTCAGTTTGAAATGTCTGAAAGATGGTTGGAAAAGTGAGATTGGAGGACAACTGAGAGCATGGGCATGAAAAGAAAATTTGAGAATCACCAGTATAAAATGGTAATCAAATTTATGGGAGCTGTTGAAATATAGAGTGAGAGGAGAAGAAAAAGGGAGGGGAGGAGAGTGAGGTGAGGGGATGCGGGGTGGGGCAAGGAGAGGGGAGGAGAGCAACCTGAGAGAAACCTACATTTAGAGACCATGATCTGAAAGCATTGGAAGACTATAATAGTCTTGAGCTATGCCACAGGTCACGGAAAGTTAATAAATATATCCAAGAGATGGAGATAAACATTCTTCAGAGGCCTCGGAATTAACCTGATTTTTGTTCATTTGTTTGTCAGTTCTGTTAGACTCTTCATGACCCTATTTTGAGTTTTCTTTGCAAAGATACTAGAGCGCTTTTCCATTTCCTTCTCCAACTCATTTCACAGATGAGGAAACTGAGGCAAACAGTTAAGTCACTTGCCCAGGATCACACAGCTAATAAGTGTCTGAGACCAGTTTTGAACTCAGGAAGATGATTCTTCCTGACTCCAGGGCTGGCATTCCATCCATTTCACCACCTAGTTGCCCATTTAAAACACATGAAAAACCTAAGAACTATAATTAAAGTTAGACTTAGAATAATGAGCTTAACATGTAATATGATTACAGCGTGGTTTCATGATAAAGAATGAAGAAATATACGTCAAAATATTGGGAACTACTACCTGAAAGCCATGATCAAAAAAAGAGCCTAGATATCATCTTTCAAGAAATTATCAAGGAGAACTGCCCTCATATTCTAGAGCCACAGGGCAAAATAGAAATTGAAAGAAACCACCGATCGCCTTCTCAAATAGATCCCAAAAAGAAATCTCCTAGGAATATTGTTGCCAAATTCCAGAGCTCCCAGATCAAGGAGAAACTACTGTAACCAGCCAGAAAGAAACAATTTGAGTATTGTGGAAACATAATCAGAATAATCCAAGATCTGGCAGCTTCTACATTAAGAGATCGAAGGGCTTGGAATACGATATTCTGGAGGTCAATGGAGCTAGGATTAAAACCTAGAATCACCTACCCAGCAAAACTGAGTATCATGCTCCAAGGCAAAATATGGATTTTCAATAAAATAGAGGACTTTCAAGCTTTCTCAGTGAAAAGACCAGAGCTGAATAGAAAATTTGATTTTCAAACACAAGAATCAAGAGAAGCATGAAAAGGTAATCAAGAAAAAGAACAAGAAAAAGAAATTGCAAGGGACTTACTAAAGTTGAACTGTTTTGTTTACATTCCTACATGGAAAGATGATGTGTATGATTCATGAGACCTCAGTATTAGGGTAGCTGAAGGGAATATGCATATACATGTAAATATATATATATATATATATATGTTTATGTATATATATAAGTGAATGTGTATGTATGTATATATGTATGTGTGTATATATATAAAGAGAGAGAGAGAGAGCAGATGCAGGGTGAGTTGAAGATGAAGGGAAGATATCTAAAAGAAATAAAATCAAATTAAGGGATGAGAGAGGAATATATTGAGAGAGGGAGATAGGGAGAGATAGAATGGGGTGGATTATCTCACATAAAGGTGGCAAGAGGAAGCAGTTCTGTGGGAGGAGGGGAGAGGGCAGGTGAGGGGGGAATGAGTGAAACTTGCTCTCATCAGATTTGGCCTGAGGGGGAATACCATACATACTCAGTTGGGTATCTTACCCCACAGGAAAGAAGAGGGAAGAAAATAAAAAAGGTGGGATGATGGAGGGGAGGGCAGATGGGGGTGGAGGTAATCAAAAACAAACAATTTGGAAAGGGGACAGGGTCAAGGGAGAAAATTCAATAAAGGGGATGGGTTGGGAAGGAGCAAAATATAGTTAGTCTTACACAGCATGAGTATTGTGGAAGGGTTATACATAATGATACACATGTGGCCTATGTTGAATTGCTTGACTTCTTGGGGAGGGTGGGTGGGAAGGGAAGAGGGGAGAGAATTTGGAACTCAAAGTTTTAAAAACAGATGTTCAAAAACAACAAAAATAGTTTTTGCATGCAACTAGAAAATAAGATACACAGGCAATGGGGCATAGAAATTTATCTTGCCCTACGAGAAAGGAAGGGAAAAGGGGATGGGAGGGGAGTGGGATGACAGAAGGGAGGGCTGACTGGGGAACAGGGCAACCAGAATATATGCCATCTGGGAGTGGGGGGGGAGGGTAGAAATGGGGAGAAAATTTGTAATTCAAACTCTTGTGAAAATCAATGCTGAAAACTAAATGTGTTAAATAAATAAATTTAAAATAAAAAAGATAAAAAAAATATTGGGAACTAAAAGTCAAATCATGTAAAACAAATGATTTCAGCAAAAGGAATCACTGCCTGTTACGTATTAAAAGTGTCTTAAAGATGTAAAAAGTTATGAGGTTTACTGCACATCAAAAATTTATCTCTTTTATTTTGCCCTAGGTAATTCACGTTGTACAATAAGTTGTCCAGAAGTCATAATTTAGTAGAAAGAGCACTGACCTTGGAGTCCAAAGCCCTGGGTCCAAATTCCAATTCTGCCACTTAGCAATTGAATCACCTTGGACAAGTTCCAACTCTTTGATTTTGGGACTGAAGGGAAAGATTCATCTACCAAATGAGTTTATTCATTTCTAGTTCTAAAATCTAGAAATTCCTGTTCTCCAAAGAAATTGGTTTCGAATTGAGAGTGTTTCCATTATATGAAATATTAACTAATGTTCATTACGGCATCTCATAAATAAAAAATACTGGGATTCAACCCCATGACTTCTGACTACAAGGCAATACAAATTACTCCTCTATTGGCTTTTGCTGCTTTTCTCTGCCAATTCTGATAGCCAAGATAGAAAGAAACGCATACAGATCAAGCAGAGAAACATTATTATTGTCTATTACTATTATAGCTCTTAAAGGTTTCAAAGTATTTACATACATAAATTATCACCCTGAGTATCCCCAGCCCCCAATCCACTCCACACTCCCATGGAAGAATAAGGTATGCACAATTTATCACACATCATTATTGGCAATAATTCACCTAAATACAAGCTATTATGCATCTTGTAGGGCAAACTGTTAATGAAATTATGATAGAGGGAGCTTGTCTTCAGAACTTTCCATATGGCCTTTTTTACCCCTCTATAGTCAGTCAGTTAACACACTTTTATTAAGCATATGTGGCAGGTACTCTGTCGCATGTTAGATTTACAAAGAAAGGCGAAAACAGTCCCCACCCTCAAAGAACCAAGGTTTTATACCTCTATCTCTTCTTTTACTGGAGTATTTGATGTCCTAAGGCTCCTGTTTACCACCTTGATCAAAGCTGCTCTCAGAAAATGAACTGACAAATTAATTCCTACACAAGCAGAGATGACTAATTAGGCTCAAAGTCTTCTCCCTTCCAGACATACTTTAATAATCTACAAAGAATTGTGGAATTTATAAGAAGTCAGTAAGAGAGAAATTTAGCGCAATAGGGTATTATTTCTCATTGACCCTAAAATGATGACAAATGTCGATTATATGTACTCATATGAAAGGCTAGTCCTGTATTTCTGTACAAGCAAATTACTCACTATGCTATGCATATGTATGATAGAATTTGGCATACATCATGAGACTACAGAGGCTTGCTGGTAGGAGTCACTAGCTACTTAAGCAATGTCCAGAAATTCTTTTCCTATGTGATATTTTGCAATTTGGTGAATCTATAATTTCATCATTGTAAGGTAGACGCCCTCTTGCCCTCAGTAAATCACAATGCAATGTCTCCAAGGCCTTCTCATCCTGGGCTACTTTGGTTCATGTTTTCCTCTTAGAAGACCTACAGAAGTCTTTCGAGATGCCTGCCACCTGGTGGATTCCTGGAAACTTAAGGTATGTCTAGCACAGGGAAATTTCCAACACTTTAAAGAAGGTTTCAGAGCCCAGAGAAGCTTCATAGTATCTTTTGATACTATGATTGTGGTTGTGGTTATGGTCATGGTTATGGTATGGTATGGTATGGTAGAAAGTCCTGCCTAGCTAGACCTCCCATCCATTTTCCAGAAGGGAGGTTCTTAGTCTCTTTAGTATATGTCAATCTTAATCTTTTTGGTATATGACCCCTACAGTGGTCAAATGGAGTATATAGTCTCCTCAGAACCATGCCTTTAAATGCATAAAATAAAATACATAGGATTACAAAGGAAGCAGTGATATTGGAATACTCTGACATCTGGCCTATTCTAGCACAAACTCAAAATCCAGAGCTTTGCCTCCTTCAAGTCCCCCTCTCAAATGTTGTGAATTTCTAGTTTTGACCCTGATTCTGCTTCTGAAACCATTTCCTGTTGCTAGCCCTTTTCTAGTCATTGATCTGTATGACCTCCACCTGCAGTGGGTTTTATCCCCTTTTCTTTCCCAGCTCCCCATTGTGCATAGGGAGGCTTCAATCAGCACTGTGGACCCTAGGTAACTAGTCCTCAATAGACTCCCCACCTCAGGCCCCACCCCAGGGTGAGAAAGAACTAAACAGAAAGACTTTCTCTTTGAAATTCATCATTGAAGGCTCTTCTTTGACAAGATGTCACTTGTAAAGAAATAAAATTATACAAGACTCTGCAATAGACACCATGATGGTGATAACTTTGTTCAACAATATGCTAAGTACTAACCCAATGACGTGGTCTTTAGATATAAGACTTTAAATACAAACCCAATGTCATTAAGGATTCTCTGTGTAAAGTCCAAACAAAATAAAATTCCCCATCACTGGTAAGGGTTCTTCAAAGGCTCCTGCTCCCTGGATATGATTTCTAATACTGCGACAATGAAGATAAACCTCCTTTAAGCTTTTTCCCAGGAGACTTTTCCGATTTGATCCTTCCAAGGATATTACATCTTTAAAACATCAGGTTATTTGACAATTTATTGAGGCGCTGATGGTGAGCATATATCAGATATGACATGTTAGATGACACTATGACAGATTCTGGCCCTACTCACTACTTAGGACCCTAGGCATGTGACTGTCAATAAAGCACCAAGTCTCACTGCCAGGTGCGCCCACCCAACACCGGAGGATGCTTTGGGGCAACCACCAAGTTCCCTCTGCCTTCCCTGTCACCAACTCCTTGGCTCTTTTGAGTAGTGTCATTCCTTCCCCTTTGTGAATACTGTCAACAATCTTTTTTTTGAGGGGGGAAGGCAGGGCAATTGGGGTTAAGGGACTTGCCCAAGGTCACACAGCTAATAAGTGTGGCAAGTGTCTGAGGCTGGATTTGAACTCAGGCCCTCCTGACTCCAGGGCCAGTGCTCTGCTTACTGGGCCACCTAGCTGCCCCTGTCAAGAATCTTATCTATCTGGTTTGTAAATTGATGTTTCCATGAATCAGGTCATAGCTTGATCCCCATTCTACTAATTTCTCCCTTCTTCTCTGTATGGTTTTATTTCCTTTGAGAACTTACAAAGATGGTTTGTACATACACTTCAATCAGAAAATTAGAAATTAAATTAAGCAAGTTAAATCAATATACCGGTGGAAAAATTTTCCTGCCCATGATCCTCTAGTATTCCTTGCAAAAAAAACCTTCAGTGTCAGGCAAGCCAGAAGACAAAGTCTCCTAGTGTTCCCAGTGGGGAGCCATCAAGAACATTTGTCCAGAGCTCTTTCATTCATGACAAAACCTTTGTGGTAGATCAGTGTCCGCTGATGAGATAAGGAAATTTCAAGTGATCACTGGTCCCTTCTGAACATGGCAAAGGCTATGAAAGCACTAACATATCTGGTGTGGCTTTTAGATACCCATACCTCCTCCATAACACAATCCCCAGCACTGTCAAGTGCAAAATTTAATCTATATCATTGTTCTTGTCCTAGCTTGACAAGACTAAGTGCCTGACGCATAGTAGAAACTTGATAAATACTTTTTCTTTTTTAAAAATTAAATTCTATTTATTCAATATTTTATTTTTTCCGCATGTAAAAACAATTTTAACATTCATTTTTAAAACTTTGAGTTCCAAATTTTTCTCCCTTCCTCCCTCCTCACCCCACCCCTCCCTAACCCCATTGAGAAGGCAAGCAATTTCATACAGGTTATACACATGTAGTCATGCAAAACAAATTCTTAATAGTCATGTTATAAAAAAAACAGACAAAAAACCTCAAGAAAAATGAAGTTTAAAAAAGGTGTACTTCAATCTGTATTCAGACACCACCAGTTCTTTTCATCTTAAGTCTTTCAGAGTTGTCATGGATCACTGTACTGCTGAGAATAGCTGAGTCATTCACAGCTGATCATCTTACAATATTGCTGGTACTTTGTACACAATACATTTCACTTTGCATCAGCCCAAGGTTTTTCTGAGATCATCCTGCTCATCATTTCTTACAGCACTTATAGTATTTCTTATATATACTTACACTATTTCTTATACTATTTCATCATAATCACATACCACAACTTTTTCAGTCATTGCCTAGTTGATGGGCATTTCTAATTCTTTGCCCCCAGAAAAGAGATGCTAGAAATATTTCTATGCACGTAGGTCCTTTTCCTTTTTGTTTTTTATCTCTTTTGAGCTATAGACCCAGTAGTGGTATTGCTAGGTCAAAGGGTTTTATACATGGTTTAGAGCCTTTTGGGCATAGTTCCAAATTGCTGTACAGAATGGTTGAATCAGTCCACAGCTGTACCAACAGTGCATTAATGTCTCATTTTTCCCACATCGCCTCCAACATGTCATTTACCTCTTCTTTCCCATTAGCCAATTTAGTAGGTATGAGGTAGCACCTCAGAATTGTTTTAATTTGCACTTCTCCAATCAAAAGTGAGTTAGAATGTTTTTTCATACGGCTATAGATAGCTTTGATTACTTCATCTGAAAACTGATCATATCTTTTGATCATTTATCAATTAAGGAATGGCTCTAATTTTTTGTAAATTTGACTCAGTTCTCTCTATGTTTGATGAAGTCCTTATCAGAAGAAATTGCTTCAAATTTTTTTTTTTGCAGTTACTATTGCTAACTGTATTTCCCTTCATCCTATCCTCACCAGTTTATTCTATTCCACCTCTCCTTTCACCTTGTCTCCCTGCTAATCTAATCTTCCAAGTTGTCTTGGACTGGATATTTGTTTCACTCCATCTTTTTGTGGGTTCTGCTGGTCTAGAATTTGTTTAGACTCATTTTTGAAAGGTATTTGGAGGGGTTTGAGGGAGAGCTCAGGTGAGTCTCTGCCTTTACTCTGTCATCTCAGCTCCACCCCCTCAATTTCATAAATATTTATTCTTCCCTGCCACCCTGCTCCCCTCTCTTCTTCCTTTCCTTCCTCCCTCCCTTCCTATCTCCTCTCCTCTCCTCTTCTTTCCCTCCTTCCTTCCTTCCCTCTTGCCTATTTCCCAATATTCAACTGCTCTCTGTACACAATTACATGGTAAACATCACTATTGTATCATTAAAAGATGAAAGCAAATTACAAAGATACAAGTGACTATACTTCGAACAAAATTTCTAACTTTTCATAAGCAAAAAAATTAATAATAAACCATCTCTTAATGCAATATTTCTTCTACTTAGGAAAGAAATTTCCAAAAGTAGAGGTTGCATCTGAAGTTTCAAACTACAATAACTCATAAAGGCATGGGCTTGGTCTATCACTTATCTTTCACTTCTGTAGGAAGAAATTCTTTAGCACCAGGAAGTGGTGAACGAGTTTACCTCAAGAGTCACAAACTGACTACCACAATCCCATAATCCCAGAGAGAAAAGTTACCAACTCCTTCAAACAAATTACTATTTTCCCTATCTCCTCACCACATTTCAAATCAAGTCCTCTTGCCCCAGCTTCCTCTATCACACACACTACCTTGGTCATTTAGTTGTATTTGTCTACTGAAGCTTTGTGCGGGCAGGTCGTGTGTGTGAATTCTATCTAGATATTTTCAACAACAAACTAATAATAATAATAATATTGAGGTCATTTTTTTCAAACAATCCACTAGAACAAAGCTTGCAAAGTGATAGAATCTTGAAGTAATATTTTAGCCTGGGTGAGAGATTGAATAAATTGTTTGAATAAGTTTTGAGCATTACAGATTGCAGATTATTTTATAATGGTGTTATGGATCTCAGATTTATTTTTGATTCTTAGATTTCTTTCACTTTTTAAACATTACTTAGATGCTTATCAAGTGTGAGGCTTTTAAACTGTTAAATGATACCAGAATGATTTTGTGATAAGCTAAGTTACTAAATCAGGGTTAAGTTCATGGAGAAATAGATGGAAATCAGAGAGAATTCCTTTGGGCTCCACAAAAAGGTGATCTAAACATCAGAAAGATTCTCTTATCTTCCTCAAAGCCAATATTACCACTACTAAACACAATCAGACTCTGCTTTCAGTTAGCCTTATCACTAGTTTTAAACACCTGAAACCTATTGGATTTCTCTTTGAAATATGTGTGAACAAGTTCCCATACCAAAGACAAATGATACCCTGCTTCTGTCTTGGCAATGTTGAGTTTTATCAGCTATGAAAGAATCTGATGTGAGCTATGGTTTATTTCCTTAACAGCAGACTGGATAATTTAATGCCTCATTAAAATGATAATTTCAATCTGAATTGCTAAACTTGTGTGGTAGTGGCTTCCCCCGCTAGCTTTCTTCAGTCTCATATTTGTTCCTGTAAAGCTTTATTAATTATCTCCTAAAATTCCCACCATCAAGATGATGATCAAATAATACCAATTTTTTTCTTCCTTAGTAGCATGAGGAAGCTATTAATTTATCTAAACACTTTTAAAAAACCAATTAAAAGTGAAGAATAGTTTTCTTTTGTACATTACAAAATGTTTACTAAAATTTGAAGGGGTGTTTCAGATGCCTAAAGAAGTAAAGATGTCTTGGTACCTGTTCACAGATGAAAACCCCCATAGGAAAGCATTGTCATTCTAGGATTATCATGACATTCTGGTTACTCCATTTAATCTTGTATAGTAAAACAGTTTCCCAGCTTAAAACTCTTCAGGAATTATCATTGGAAAAAAGTTTGTCCATGGTCATTTGCTTATAATATATACAAGATCCATATAATGCTTCGATATCTAGTACATAAAAATTAATAATTGAAAAACTGAAAATATTGGTTTCTTGGCACAATAGCTTTCAATTGCCCATGAAAATGGGCACTTATTATGTGCCAGGAACTATACTAGGCACTGGGAAGGTGAAGACCAAAGTGAAAACAATCTTTGCCTTTTAGGACCTTACAATCTAGACAAAATTTCTATATGCAGGTATATTTCATCAAAATCAGGGAGTCATCAGACTTCACCGGTGTAGAGCTGTAGTCCTATACGTGGTCTTGTGTAAGTGAGAAAAGCTTTATGGAACAAGTGGGCCATGAACTGAAACCCTCTGCTTCCAGATAAGTTCCTGCTTCCCCACTAAACTGTCCTTGCTGAAACTTGGGAGACAAAAGGTTGGCTGCCCTTCTGACCTGAGTGGGAAGCATGGCTGAAAACAAAGGCTTCCCTGAGTAGATTTCCCTTCATGGGGTAGTTTATTACAATCCCTGGAGGGCAGCACTTTCTTTAGCTGTTACTGGCAAAGAAGCCATGAAAGGCAGAAAGGTGAGAGGGTATGTGCACTACTAATTCATTTGTCAATTACTAACAATAGACATTCACTGTGGCTAAGGTACCATCTGTCCAACCTCAGCCATTACTGAATAATAGCAAGCAAAGCGCATCATGGATCATTTTGATTGACCCCTCTCTAGTTCCCTATCATAAAAATGTTAGCAGTTATAGTTACCTGGGTTTGTGTTGTACATTCCCCTCCCCACATTTAGTTAGTTTCTTAAAAGTGGGGACTCTGCTTACCAATAACTGCAATTGAGTCCATGGAATAACTGCCCAATGGCATATGCCCAAGGTATGGAACAGACATCACTTCCAAGATATGACATCATCTTCCTGATGTCATGGTCCTCTTTGAGAATGAAGTACAACCCACACTTCAGCTTCTAAATAAATTCCTATGCAGCCTAAAATTAACACAATGACCTAAGTAAGAATTATTTTTGCAATGAATCTCTAGAATAGCACATTTATTGTTAACATATATGATTAACATAACAAGAATTCATGTACAAATCACTTATAGATTTTTATTCTATTGATAAGAATCCAGGATTTAGAAACACTTATAAACCTAAAAACAAATACAAAACTTAGAGACATTTAGGACTTTTCACTATAGAAAATATAAGAAAAATATCTTCAAACCATACATTGCTATGAATTGTCTATGAATTGCCTAAAAAAATTCTACACTTTACATTATCTGCTCACATTTCCAATGAAGTTTTACAGAATACTTTCCTCACAACTCTCTGAAACAGGGTAGCATCAGAATGAGTATTCTCATTTTAGGAATGAGATAATTAACACTCAGTAGGGCAGGTAGGTGGTGCAGTGGATAGAGCATGGGGCCGGGAGTCAGGGTAACAACATTACTTGCAGCTACTGTGGAAGTGTAAGGCCAATAACACCAGCACACAAGAGGGCTGCTAGCACAGGTTCTTTGATCTGCTTTTCTAAGGAAAGCAACTTTAAGGGGTTTACAATCTCACTTTAATCAAACATACATATATCATTCACTTAGTTCAGGCACCCTGAACTTCAGAGAAAACACAAACAGAAATTACAAGCAGAAATTATATAAACAGAGCAAATAACACAAATCAGCAGACAGGGTTTCTCACTGTCTAGCCATAGCAATACATACATAGTTACCAGAGAGAGAAACACCAACATCTGGGTTTTCAAAGTGGGGGATGCTCCTTAACAGCTACCCAGAGTCTCATCTGGCCACAAAAAATGAACACTCTTCTAATGAGTGAGCCCCAAAGCAAAATGCTAACCTGAGAGTATGTATATACTGTTTCCAATCAATGACTCTTGATTCAATCAAAGATTATTGATTCAAACAAAGGCATTTGATTGCCTTAGTGCTGAGAAGCACTCCAAAAGAAAAAAACAGCAAAAAGTCCCACTTTGTTTGCCATTACAGTCAGGAAGAACGGAGTTCAAATCCAACCTGAGACATTTTCTAGCTGTGTAACCCTGGGCAAGTCTCAGAGCAGTAAATGGCAAGAACTAGAACTCAAACCCAGATCTTCTCACTGTGATTTTGATGCTTCTCAGTATCTCTAAAATATAGATGGTAATGCTTCCATTCACTGAGATTCAATCTATTAAATACTTTTTATCAGTTTTAATCCAATTTAGTAAAATATACAATTTTTTCAAGTGTCTTAATAAGCATTTGAACTTTGATCTATTTTATTTTTAAGCCTATCAAGAAGTATTTACATTCATCAATAGGCTTAATCTCTTTTCAAAGCATTTCATCGCATTTTTGCAATCATTGCTAAGACTATCAAATTTCAATTATTCTAGGATAAGCTACAGCAGTTGTTTCAATTAATACAAATTGTCCAAAATCAAAATGATATTCAGAATGTTCATTTATCTGGAAATATAGCTAATAGAGCTTGTATTTTTATAGTACTTAAAGACTTACTAAATACTGTATCTCACAGCAATCCTATATAGCAGGTACTGCTACAATCCTACGTAGAGTAGACATTTAGTAAATGCTTGCTGAATCAGATTATTGGATTAAAAACAACCTGAGAAAAAGACAGCTGATTAAGCCTGACTTTGCAGGCACAAAGTGTTCAACCTACTAAAAGTCAGATTTCTCAAGGTTGGGGATGAACTAACCAGTTTCATGAAACTGACTAATAAAAATGACCTTGCAAATGAATGGAGTAGGTTAGAGCCTTCAGAAAATATCTCTAAAAATTTATCCTGTTAAAGAAGACCACATGATTCTGTATATTAGTCAACTATTCAGGGGGAGGGGTGGACTGTACTCCCGAGAAATGGTGCATTCACAATCAATCCATAGATAAGCATTTATACTAAGTACCTACTATGTTAAAGGCACTGTGCTAAGCACCAAGGGTAGAAGAAAAAGTAAAAATAGTCCCTGCCCTCAAGGAATTCCTCAAGGAATGTATTCTATTGTAGGAGGTCTATATGGAAGAAGCTTTAGAGTAGAAGGAACTAAGAGCTAGCAGGGTTGGGGAGATGATGTAGGCAGAGGAAAGCCTCCTGAAGAAAATGGGGTTTGAATTGAGTCTTAAAGGAAGGCACAGATTCTACCAGGGAAGCTAGGTGGCTCAATGATAGAGTGCTGGGCCTTGAGTCAGGAACATCTTCCTGAGTTCAAATCTGGCCTCAGACATTTACTAGCTGTGTGACCCTAGGCAAGTCACTTAACTCTCTTTGACTCAATTTCCTCATCTGTAAAATAAGCTGGAGAAGGAGATGGCCAAACCACTCTAGTATCTTAACCCAGAAAACCCCAGCAGGGTCAAGAAGAGTCGGACATAACTGAACAACAGCATCTAGACTATAGAGGATGATGAGAGGAATAATGTGTTGTGAGATTGGAAAGATAGGAAGGGAACCAGCTGTGAAGAACTTTAAATGCAGAAGTTAGGAGTTTATATTTAATCCTGAAGGAAATAGGAGATTATTAAGTTTATTTAGTTGGGTGGGCAGGTGGGCGGTGGGGGGAAGAGTGATATGGGCAGAACAATGCTTTAGGAAAATCACAGGGGCATCTGTGTGGAGGATGGATTAGAGAGAACTGCAGCATGGGACACAAATAGATACCTATTGTAGTAGGAAAGAGGTGACATGGGTCTAAATTAAGGTGGTGCTTCTGTGAGTGTGGATAGAAGAATCTCTTTGGGAATGGAAGGGAATAAACATTTATATAAAGCCTATTATGTGCCAGGCACTGTTTAGCATTTAAAAAAAACCCAAATATTATCTCCTTTAATCCTTACAACAACCCTGTAAGGTAGGTGCCTATTATCATCTTCATTTTACAGCTGAGTAAACTGAGGCCCACAGAGGTAGTAAGTATCTAAGGTTGAATTTGAACTCAGGACTTCCTGACTCCAAGTCTAGCACTCTATCCACTGTGCAACCAGCTGCCTCTTTCGGAATGAGAGAGAAAGAATTTATAAGAGCTGGCAAATGATTAGATATGCAAGGAGAGTGAGAATGTCCAGCGGTTTCAAGCCTTCCTGATTCAAGCTAAAGACACCCAAGTCAGGGATCTGATAGACCCCAGAGGGGAAAACAACAGATTTTCTGAGCAAATAAAAACAGAAATCTATAACAGTCATCCTTTTCTAAAAAAAAACTTCAGTGGAAAACCAATAGGATGAAATGTCCTGCCCCAGAATAAATGTCTAAATGGAAATTTGTTCCTGAACTCAAATGCAAGCTGTCAGTTCTTACTGACAGTTTAGTACTGAGACTCATCCAAAAGGGGGTAATCACTCCTCTCTGGAGTGAGAAGTATAGACGTAGTTTGTGAGGACCATAGGAAAGAGGGAACACCTGGAAACACTTGGGGAAGAAAAAAATTTGGTTTTCTTCACAGATTGGTTTACTAAAAATATCTTAAAGAATTACCCAGACTTTCATGGGGTAACAAAAGACAAAATGAAAGCCACTCAACTCCCATATTTAAAGAGGATACATAGGATGCTATCGTAATAGAAATTTATACAGTCAATAGCTAGAAGCCCAGTATATTTCAGGTGTCGGTGATGAGTGTGTTCCTGGTGCTTAGAAAGAGATGTGATCAGAGTTGAAGACAACAACAATATTGCTGAACTCGGGTAATTTTCTCTCTGTTTTCTGGTTTAAAAAAAACATTGGGAAAGACTGATAATGGCCTTCAATTTCATAGTCATTGCTTTTCTTTCTGTTTTTAAAGGCAAACAGGGTTAAATGACTTGCCCAGAGTCACACAGCTGGAAGTGTCTGGGGTCACATTTGAACTCAGGTCCTCCTGACTCCAGGGCCAGAGCTCTACTGTATCACCTAGCTGCTCCTTTTTTCCTATTTTTTAAATTGCTTTTTAACATTTCAATGAAGCCTAAGAAAAGGAGGCTTTGCAGATCAAGTTCCTGGAGGAAAAGAGATAGATGAGGGTGGATGTTAATTTCACAGAACCACCTGGATGGAAATGATGGACCACCACAAACCAAATGCTGAAAGTTTAACTGAGAAGAGGCTAGGGATTAGGACAGTGGAACAAAAAGAGTAGAGACAGTCGAAAAAATATCAGAAAGAGCTTCCTGAAAGGATGACCGGTCAAAAGATCAAATCTCTGCGTTTGTTTGTTTTTTGTTGTTGTCATTTCTATGAAGATGTGGAAACAATCTCTTCGAACATTCAAATCAGCCATAGACAAAGAGGAAAAGGTTGAATCTGGAAGGGAAAGCTCTGGTCCTTTCCCAGAATAATGGACTGGCAGAACTTCAGGCTGCTTACTTACTTTAGTAGTATTTTAATATTATTCCACAATGAGGCATGAAGAAGACATGGGCAGCCTACTATAGACAGTCAGCACATTTTGGCCTCCTCATGTCCAATATGGATGCCAGCAGCTTTCAAATTCTTTTTATCTAGATCTCTGGCACCCTTTATACCCTTAAAAATGATTGAGGACTCCCTACCAAGAGCTTTCTTCATGTGAATTTATATCTATAAATATTTATCATATTAGAAATCAAAATACCTTCATATTATTATGAAAATAATTTTGACTTCACAGACTCCCTGAAAGGATCCTGAAGACACCTAAGGGTTCCTGGACTATATACTCCAAGGACCACTAGTACAGATGTTAGTCTGAGGGGCTCAGCTCAGAAATGCAAAGCTCCTCTTGAAAATCCTATTAACCTTCACTAGTTGAATACTGTGAAGAACCTTTCGAATGCTACAAAATTACTTCTTAAGAAGACAACCAAAGGAAAATGAATGAAGCCACAAGCACAATTCCACGAAAACCCTTAATTTTTTTCACTGAAATAGAAAGCAACTGCCACAATAACCATAGTAAGCCAGAACCCTTAATTAGTTTATTTTAGTCATTCTTAGTCATTGTACTGTACTTGTTTGAAAGCTTTTTTGCTTGTTTTATACCTGGCAATCAAGAAAGATACAGATTTCCTAACAGCGACTGCAACATATGGTCCAAGTTTAAATAAAAATGTGGTAACTCATCATGAAAACAAATGCTTCCAGACAATAGAGAAAACAAAAAGCCATTTGAATTTTAAAAATCAAATCACTAAAATGAACCTGAAAACAGTAGCAAATTTTTTTAGAAGAGGAGGAAATCTTTCAACAGTGAAGCTGGGTCGCAGTCCCACCTTTGACACATACTGGCTGCATGACTTTGGACAAGTCACTTAATCTCTGAGTAATATAGGCAACTCTCTAAAAAACATGTTACAAAAAAGTGCCAGTCTGCTTTGGTAAGAGGAAGTACCCTCACCCAGGAGTTTCCCATACTAATGAAATCAGTGGTCCAATATCTATAACTAATGTAACTAAAACCATGCAATAAGCAGCTGTAATGAAATCAAATATCATATACCCATTGTGGTTCTGGAGAAGACATGATGAAATATATACTTTCTTCCTCTCGGCTGACAGGTGAAGAATCACACATGTGGAATGGTTCATATACTGTCAAAGATGGCCATTTTGTTAGTCAGTTTTCTTTGTTACTACAGAAGGTTTGGGGGGCAGAGATAGTTAAATAAAGAATCAGCTGTGATATAAAAAATTAAATGCATGAATAAAACTTTTTAAAATAGAATGAAGGTTCACTCACTCAGGCTTCCCTAGTCTCTCACTGTTTTTATTCTTATTTCTTATATACCATTATCATTGTACTTGAGAGGTCTAGAAGGACCTATGAAGGAAGATCATCTCCAGAGAGATAAATAGTTGTGTAGTATGGTTTTACATCTCTGTGTGTGTGTATGTGTGTGTGTAATTATAACCTCTTCTGCAGCAGGGTGGGAAGAGAGGGAGAAAAAAATAAAAAGCGCACAGCAGAGAACAAAAAATTAACTTAGAAGGACAGAAAAGCAAGGTAGCTTTGAAAACAACGTGTAATATTTCTATATAGCTTTTTTTTAAAGTAAACAGTCTGAAATGAAAAAAAAAAGAAATTCCCATATCCAATTGAACTGAAAGGGTTAATATTGCATCCAAAAGAGAGTTAATCCTCCCATGCAATAGCTTTGGCATAGGTAGAACCCAGCTCTTTGCAAAATGCAACAAGGAATTTACGAGGCAGGGTTTTTTTGGTTTGGGTTTGTTTTTTGTTTTTTTTTTGCAAACTACAAAACTGTTTTCAAATTTTTAGAATTTTTTTCCTTAGAAGCAAGATGAAATGACTCATTCCAATTTACTTGCAACATTAGCATGAATCAGCAGTGGTTTTAGCATTTATTTGCAGGGCCTTCTTCCTTCAGATGTGTAAGCAAATAGAACTACAGATATCTGACTTTCTATTGGCCTTCATGGAGTTCCCCACACATTACCCTCCATCTCCCCTCTGGGTGTCTTTCTTCTGGCTGCTCCTCATGCCTGAAACATCTCACCATCTCTGCTTCCTAGAATCCCTGATCCATGTGCCCCCCACCAAAAATAACCCAAAACTCTACTTCCCAAATAACTTTTGTATTCATTTTGCATATATTCTGAATATACTTATTTTATTTTTTAAAATAAAATAATTTATTTTTAACATTCATTTTGAAAATTTTTTGAGTTCTGAATTCTCTCCTTCCTTCTTGCTGTTCCCCCACCCATTAAAAAGGCAAGGCATGTGATATGAATTATACGTATAAAATCATCTGCATATATTTATCTCTGCTGATAGAATGGAATAAGTTTCTGGAGGACAGAAATAAATTTTGTTTTTATCTTTATATCCCTAGCACCTAGCACAGAACCTCAGACACAGAACATACTAATAAATGCTTGTTGATTGAGTAATCGATGTATTCAGGGTGTTACTTGGTTGACTGAATCCAATTTTCCAACCAGGGCTTTTTCTAGGACCGGAAACCAGAGCCTCACATCCTTGCTTATGTTGTATTTCTGGGTTCTTTATAGGTACACAGTTTTGAATAAGAGCTAAGTAGACATGATAACAGTTGGGAATGTGACCAATTTTCATTTTCTATCCTCACCACTCATTGGAGTTAACACCTTCCTTTGACAGAAACCTCTGTTGTACAGTGGTTAAAAACACCAGTCCTGCTTATATGGACTAGCAGTAATATATGTTTCCTGCCTTTTGTCAGGTAGATTGCAAATGCAAAATGAGGCAAATATCGTTAGACATGGCCAAGGTATTAGAAGGGTTTTTTTTTTGCTTAATTTTACTTCCTTTTTCAAAGGAAAATTCTATTATGTGTATGACAAAGGAAAGAGCTATGGGGAAGCAGCAACTATTATATACACACACACATATATGTGTGTGTGTGTGTGTATACTCACACATACATATGTTTTTATATACACATATATACACACATACTTTTTTTTTAAAACCAAGAACATCAATAAAAAGTATTTTTGGTCCTAGAGCCAGCAGACGCAGGGTCAAGGGCTATCCCTTCCACCTACAAACTGTGTTAACCTCTCCAACCCTCGATTTCTTCATCCATAAAATAGAAATAATAATACTTCTAGTATCTACCTCACAGAGTTATTGTGGAGGAAGGGCTTGTAAATCCTAGAGTAGCAGGAGCTATTTCTATTATCTTGGGCTCATAACTGTGGATGTAGACAGAGCTATTGTTATAATTGATAGAGCCCTGCATTCATCCCTCATCCAATTCCAGGGAATGGTAGAGGTTTTTAAAAATTACTTCTATGATAAGATGAACCTTCTTCATACTACAAGAGGTTTAAATAACTGAGTTCCCTATTGTAGTTATCAATAAATCGACAACAAATCACACCAGAGACTACTGTCTTATCTTGGTGAACCATAATGGAATTATGCTGCCATTGGGAAAAGTGATTATGTAACAGTCACAAGGAGCTGCCTTACTACAGAGGTGTCCATCGCATACCTCATGGGCAGCAATACTTCCAGTGTGGCCTTAGCCAGATTATAATGTAACTGGGAAATGGCAAAGTAAGTAAAAATATCATAAAACATAGATAATGTTAATATGTGGTTATCTAATTCAATATGTAACCAGCAGTGTATGGCTTAGTGACTCTACTTCTATTTGAGTTTGACACACTACTGCTTTACTGTATAGAGCCCAAACCCAATATTATAGCATTGTGGCAACTGAGGAATGAAGTAAGGGTGTCCTGGCCAATAGGAAGAACTCTCAGGAAGAAAGAGTCAGAAAAGTTCTAACATATTACAGACAAGTGTTTCTCACACTATACCTCAAACCCTTGAGGACCAGATTTGGATAAATCCAGCAGGCAGTAAGGGCACTTGCCCTCTGACCTGAGGAATGACTTGTCCTTGGAGACAGTTTAGTTGATTAAAGGCCTGATAACATTGAAAAGTCTGCCTATCTCTGTGGAAAGAACACTATTTGGGGCATCAGAGGTCCTGGGTTCAAATCCTGCCTAGATCAGTCTTTTTGGTAGCCTTTGGCAAATCATTCCACTCCTCATTTTCAAAAGCCCCTAGAGCAAGAGGTCTTATATTTTTCCTGCTGACACCATGTATTGCTTAGGCAGTCTGGCAACCTCTGGATCACTTCTCAGAATAATGTTTTAAAATGCATACAACAAGTATAATGATAATGATGATGATGATGATGTTACAATTATGTAGCACTTTATGTTATCTCATTGGAGCCTCACAACGACTCTATGATGTGGTGACTAAATAAAATAAAATATAAAAGATGACAAAGGCTACCAGTTACATTGAAATATAGTTGCCAAAATATAAAGGGAAAAAAAATCTATGGACCCCAAGCTAAGAACTCCTGACCGAGAGAATGTCCTTTGGTGGTTTGCTGACTGTTGCAAAAGAGCCCAAATTTCACTAAATCCAAGACATCTTGCCTGAGAGATGCTGCTAGAACACTAACTCTGTGTCCATGCATGGATTTAATCTACTGTTTTGGTGAAGAAAGGGATTCCCTTCATCAATTCCCCGAAGAGCAAATACTTGTATTTTCCTCCCCTTTTTGCCATAGATAATGTGGTATGGGTGATTGATATTTTTTTTTCCATGATACCCTGAATTTCTTAGACAGTGGGTTGTGACCTGTTCTGGTTTTATCATGTAAGCTATCTTTCTCATTGATTATTAGACCTTAGCAGCAGACAATGAGATTTACCTGCCAGGCCACTGCTTTCTTCTGTCTTTATTTGATAAATCTTTTCCAAATTTCATTCCGCAGGAGGTTAATTTCAGCACCTATCGATCTGTTTTGTTTGGATCAAACCACAGCTAATAAGTCACAAATTCAGTGTGATTCCTCCTAATATCTTAAAATTAAATCAAGGAAAAATATATACAAAAATTCTTATTACTCAACAAATAAGGTGAAATGTAGTAGCTGCTTCAAGTCCTGTTTTAACAAGGGACAGGGATTGTTTCCTAACAGCAATGCAGATCTAGGTTATCCAATGAGAAGAGCTGATTAGGTCATTTAAGGTCTTGATTGCTAAATAGCTGAAGAAAAGAAGGCTGTATCTGCTTTTGATTTCAGAATAGGCTTTTAGGGCAAATCCGTAGTGCTGCAGACAGTTCCTACCAAAGATTATTAAATGAGGTTGTGTAGGGCCACAACCCTGGAAAGCTTGGGATTAGGTGTCAAAAGCACACTGTTCTCAATGTGGGCTCTGTCACTTACTACCTGTGTGATCTTAAGACCTTGGATAAGGTCACAAACCTCTCTGGGCCTCAGCTTTCTCATCTGTAAAAATGAGAGGATTAAACTAGCTAGAAACTCTGGTGAGGCAGAAAGTACAGCAGACGTTGAGATCAAGCAGCTCAAAAGGTGTAGATTGTAGATAAAAGCACTCTGAAAGGTGACTTTTCAAATGGTGGGATGGGTCTGGGGAGGATAATGCTTAGGAAAAGAAAGACAGTGGGCCTCAAGATTTATGACCCTAAGTAGGAGGCAGCTAGGTGGCAGACTGGAACTATTCCTGAGTTCAAATCTGGCCTTAGATACTTACTAGCTGTGTGTCCCTGGGAAAGTCACTTAATCCTGCTTGCCACAGTTTCCTCATTTGTAAAATGAGCTGGAGAAGGAAATGGCAAACCAGTCCAGAATCTTTGCCAAGAAAAGCAAACAACTCAACAAGAAAGCAAATGGATACATTTGTTTATATTCAGAAGAGCAAGATACTTGTTAAAAGTGTTAACTTCTAACCTGTTAATAAAGTCACTTGTTAAAAGAAATTTGCATTAAAGGCGAGGGCTAGTGTTACCACTTTAGTGTAAAGAGTCTGGGTTTCCTGGTACCTTATTTCATTGCTGCCTCATTAAAAGCCTTAAATGTGCAGCCTTGGAACAAAGGAAATCAGCTACAGATCTTACAAAAACAATTCCTTAAAACTGGTTTTTTACATATTCAATCCAAACCAAGCCAACCAGAATGTATCAGGTGCCTACACTGTACAAAGCAGCATAGTATGCATTGGGGGATACAAAAGCAAAGCAGAAAATGATTCTGGACCTCAAAGAAGTGTAACATATGGAACTGAACTTATAATAAGACAAAAATGCTTTGGTATATAAATAGAGATAATTAAAGTAGATGAAATACAGAGATTCAGCTGGTTTTCTTTGAATTGTAAATCCCAAAGTTTAGGGCCATTCCTGAGTTAGAACAAAATTAGTCATCCCTACTTTCACTCAAAAGTATTAGTTTTTATAGGGTTAAAAATTACCTACAGATTTTTTATTTGCCACCTGATTATTCTTCTTGTAAGAACTGACAACTACAAGTTCTTGTTAGGACCTAGTGCTAGGATAGATGAGTCACAAACCTGCCTATATTTAGAGATTTTGTTTTAGGTTGGGTTTGAATTAAATATATGAAGATGATGAAAGTGTTAATAAGGGCTGATATTCATACAACACCTTAATCTTTGCAGAGCACTTCTCATATGCGATCTCAATTGACCTTTGACAGCAACTCCTTGAGGGAGGTACTACAGATTTATTGTCCTATTTTCCAGATGAAGAAACTGAGTCTCAAGGAGATCAAATGATTTGTCTATAGATACAAAGCTAATAAGTTTCTGGGGCAAGATTCAATATCAGGTCACTCCTAAATTCAAATCCTATGTTCTTTTCTTTAGAAATCCTCTCTCTATATATTGATCAAATGCTTTAAAAATTATTTTTTTTCTCCTTCCTAACCTAGAGCCATATTATTTGAGGGTTTTGTTTTAACCAGTTGAATTGCTGATCAATATATGGTATCTTCCAAATGTCATAGAAATGACTAAGTGGAATAAATGATTTTGAATAATTAGAGCTAATAACCGGATAGTTTCTTAATATATAAGATTAACCTCCGAAACACATTTCATAAAAGAATCATTAAAATTGTAATGTAGATGAGAATATTTTTAATGATGGTGAGGAAGGGGTTTAAAGAGAAGCCTTTTGTTCAGTAACTTAAAATTTAAAAGCGTAACATGTGTTAGAGGCAGAATCTGAACTTAATTCAAGCTGAGTGTAGGTCCATCACTCTATCCACCAGGCCACATTGCCCATGCGGCCCCTATTATTTATTTAGTCCATTGAAGTTATGCTTGCTTGTTGATTGTTTTGAGTCCTGCTCTGTGTTTTTTTTAAGCACTAAATAAAAGACAAAACAACATGTGGAATTTTTCTTACATTATCATCAAGAATATTACAGATGATACTTAAACTGGTGTCCCAATGATTTCATAACAATGAGAAAGTAGACGTATGTAAGTTTGTAAGGCTAAGATAAGGAGGAGGTCAGGGCCTAAGCACGGGATTCCACTGGCAGAGGGAAAAGCCTGAATGGAGAAATTCCTTTTACCCCTACAGACTGGGACCTTCTCTGCAACCTATAGCCTTACAGAGTTGACGAGCACTGCAGTTAAGTAATTTGCCCAGAATTCCCCAGTTAGTATATATCAAAGGCTGGACTTAACCCCATGTCTTCCTGGTTCTGAAGACAACTCCATGCAAAACTATGGTTGTTCAATCATTATCAGTCATGTTCGACTCTTTGTAACCCCATTTGGGGTTTTCTTGGCAAAGATATTGGAACGGTTCACTATTTCCTTCTCCAGCTCATTTTACAGATGAGGACACTGAGGCAGAAGGGGTTAAGTAAGTTGCTCAGGATCACACAGCCAACAAGTATCTGAGGCTGGACTTGAACTCAGGAAGATGAAACCCTAACTCCAGGCCCGGCACTCTATTCACTGCACCACCTAGCTGCCCCACTATGTTATTCTACACCTCAATCAACGGCTCCTTTAGTTAAATGAACTTTCAAAGTATAGTTTCTACTCTGAGCCATTTAGAGGAAAAGAGGTTTTGTATATGCACACACAGACATACACATACATATAGCCACATATATACAGCATGTCCCAAAAGTCTTAGCGCAGTTTTAAGCTTTAATAACATCCGAAGTATATTTTTAAAAATTAATGATTTACAACTTTAAAATATTGGTATCTTCCTATGGAGAATTAAAGATAACCACCAACTTGGACTTTGGGAAACGGGTTTAGGAAATGTGTTGAGCTTTCATCAGCTGCTATGCAGTGACTGAAAGGATTGCATTTGTAATACTAGGCTTAAGATGATCCAAAGAATGAAATTTTGATTCATACTCAAATTTGAATGTGATCCCACAAGAAAAGGTCTAATGGAGAAGATCAGATGATCACTGTGGCCAAGCAAAAGGACCTCCTCTACCAAACCACCACCGTGAGAAAGTTTCATTCAGAAACCATCTCTTATCTTTGTCGACAAAACCCCAAATGGGGTCTCAGAGAGTCAGATGTGACTGAAACAACTGAACACCAATGACAAACAACAGTGGACTACATTCAAGACCAGTCTAGTAAAGTCCAGGGCAGCCTATTAGCAGGTAGGATGGAAGGTGATGGATATTTTTTTGGGGGGGGGGGGCAGGGCAATTGGGGTTAAGGGACTTGCCCAAGGTCACACAGCTAGTACATGTGACAAGTGTCTGAGGCTGGATTTGAACTCAAGTTCTCCTGACTCCTGACTCCAGGGTCGGTGCTCTACTCACTGCGCCACCTAGCTGCCCCAAGTGATGGATATTTTTAAATACAAAAACCATTGAAAAACATCTACTAACTCACAGCAGGGCTCTATTTTACATTTGTAGTGGGAGTTCTCATAGCAATGAAATCACAGGTCCTTGAAGTATTGAACTAATAGGAGGAGGAGGAAGAGGAGGAAGGAGGAGGAGAAGGATGGAGGAGGAGGGGGAGAGGGAGAAGGAGGAGGAGAAAGAAGAAGAATCAGGAGGAGGAGAACAGGAAGAAGAAGAAGAATCAGAAGGAGGAAGTGGAAGAGGAAGAGAAAAAGAAAATAGAAATAAAGAGAGGATGAGGAAATAGATCAATATGTATATAGCAGTTTAGGTTGGCAAAGGGCTTTACGTGTATTATATCATTTGCTCCCACAACAACACCGATGTAGGTGCTATTATAATTCCCATTTCGCAAAGGGGGAACTTGAAGCTGAGGGAGGATAAATAACTTGGCCAGGGTCAAATAGGTAGTAAATGACTGAAGTAAGATTTAAACTCAGTCCAGGTCCAGCATTTTATACACTGGCGCTTGGCTTCACTATTGTATATTTTATTCATTATATAAGATACATATTACATATGTGGATATCTGTACATATGTAAATATGAATGACAGTAGAGATGAGCTTAAAATAAACCTCTCGAGCTGAAATAGAAGGATCCATGGGGAAAGAAGATAGGGTGAAACACTCAATCTGAAATATCCACAAAGTAAAAGACAATGTTTCCTTTGAACATTAATAAGTCAAATTACAAAATAAAATACATACATTTCAACTTTAATATTCTACCAAAGGGAATGGCAGTCATGCAGCCTGCTTTGATGATTCCTCTAACCTGTAAATGATTTTCCATAGGGTCCTAAGCTCTCATTTTGATAGATACTGGCTCTGTGTGATGCTTCCAATTTTGAATTTGCTCACTTTAATAATACATAGCTTCTGTTGCAAGGTGATCATGACCAAACAATCCAGTCTAGTAAATCAATTCTTTCCACCTGACCCCTCAAATTAAGCAAGTTTTGAATTTTACCTGATTATGTCATAATTCAGGCTACTGTAGAAAATGTTATTTATTTTTAAGTAAATATGTCTGTTTACTAAATTTAGGCCACTTTCCCACTTCAATAAGATTAAAGAATATTCCCAGTTAGTGGAAGAAAAGAAATACTTTCATTATTCATTTTAGGGCATGAAGGAATAAGTATAGTTGAACTTCACAGTATTTAATTATGTATATAGTGCAAATCACTATAAATGTTGGAAACATTCCCCTCCCCTTTTTGTTTGCTATTAATTATTATGCGTTCAGAAAACATATAAACTCTCCTATCACATTTTTGTGCTTCATATCACCACAGGAACAATTTATTATGAATTTTGGGGAAGTTATTATCACCATATTCATAATGAAAATATCTGTAAATGCAAAATGAAGGAACGAATATTTTATGTTTTGTTATGCATGGCACCAGATCTTTTACAAAATTATGAAACTGCAATGGTCCTTGCCTTCTAGGAAACAAATTAAAGTAACAACTTCTGACTACTCTGCGCATTCCCTATTAAAGTAAATGGATCATGATTTACTTCAAATAACAAACAGCTTCAATTATGGAAATCATCGCTCAAATTTCTTATCGAATTTCCCAACATTGTGGAAAGTGGGGGCGGATCTTTGCACAGGTAATGGAAAGGCCAGCAGTAATCTCTCTGCCCTCTCCTATGTTTTTAGTTCCTTTTTGAGCCTAAAGGTCATTTTGACACACAGTCATAGTTGAGAGTTGGATAGTACACTGCCTGAACCCTGACCCATGTCAGATGTAGATGCAATTCTATTACCTTAACTCAATTAGGAGTAAGGGGCTGGGGCCTTCTTTTGACAAACTGAGTCTGGAGGTTTTTATACTTGCCGAAGGGACTCTTTTTTTGGGCCTGCCAAATGGAATTATAGGCCTGGTACACAACAGAGAATACAAATGTGTTGCCTAGCCCTGAGATATGTTATCCTCTTCAGTCTCTTTCTTCAAAGACTGAGTACATTAACAGAGGAGCTTTCAAGCTTTGATAGGAGAATCCATGTATAACAGGAAGGACAGAGGGTGAGGGAATTCCTGGACCATGTCAAAGAGCTGCCAAACTGAGGACAAACAAAGCCCTGAGACACAACATGGAGGAGCAAACCTGGACCTTGCCCTTCATTCATACTGTGAATTCTATGGAAGGTGGAATTCTATGGAAGGTGGGACTAAGCAGAGAAGAGAGCTATTTATCACTCTTATGATATTGAGTTCCTCCATTCTCGGGAGAGTGTCAACCACAGTCCGGAACAACCTTATAAGTCTCCAGAGAAGATGGAACTTCCCATACAGAGAAGTTGCTTAACTCCCTTGCCATTACAAATTCTTTCCTTGTTGAGGGAATGGGGTAAGAGCAACCCTATGGGTGGCACTATAAGATTGGAGCTACTGTAACAAACCCAAAGGTATTGGGTTTCACCAGAGGGGAAAGTTTTCTTGACTCTGCGCTTATTTAAGGATGAGTCTTTTCGCATTCTTTATTGTCTATAATTACTTTGTTCTATAGACTGTGTCCCCTTAGCTTGGTTCTGGCTAGGAAACTGAAAACACCTTAGACTCAGGGGTGGGAACCTGCAGCCTCAAGACCACATGTGGCCTTCTAGGTCCTTGGGTGTGCCCTTTTGACTGAGTCCAACTTTTATAGGACAAATCCTTAAGCAAATTGAAGTTATTGAGTATGAATCTTAGAAGAGTAAATTACTATCATTGGTCCTTTAAATAGGTTCTATGGCCAGATCATCCCTATGTGTCTTTGTCAAGAAGGAGCAGAGTCTTTGGAGGGGATATTAGCAGACTGAGAGTGCATCATGCCTTCCAGAGCTATATATTCCTCCCACTACATGCCTAATATTTGTCTATACATCCAGTACCCAACCGAAAAACTCCACACTGTTCCTCTCTCTTCAAGCCTCTCTACATTTTTGTCAGCAACTTTCATCATTGATGTCCCAGTATGTCATGACATAGAAGAGGCTGAAGAGTGTTATAAAGCAACAGATGTCCACCGGACATGACTTCTATCCTTTGAAACATCAATAGCAGTTCAGTTTTTTAAGGTGTTACAAACACACTTCACAGTAGCTCTGGGAGCTGATGTCTTACCAAGGCTTCAGACTCAGAAGTTAAGGATTCATATCTTCAGCTATTTCTTTACTCTGTGATCTTGGGCTGGTCCTTGTTTGTGAGATAAATAGGTTATCTGAATAGGATCTGAATCACATGACCCTGTGACTGTCAGTGTAAGTATTGTTTTATCTCCAATTTACAAATGAGGCAAGGGGGCGATTAAAGGGCCTGGGTCCAGACCTCACACTCAGGTCTTATAGCAAAATTAGGAGTGTGGTGTAGTAGAAAGTTCATTTGATTGACAGTTACAAGAGCTGGGTTCAAATCTCAGCCCTGTAGCTTCTTATTGCTGTGACCTTGGACAAATCACTTTCTGGCTCTTGACCTTAGTTTTCTTGTATATAAAATGAGGTAGTTTGACTACACGATCTATATGGTTTCTTTCCCTTTAAGTTATATGGTTCTATAAAAACACATTATCAATTCATGTTTTAATGTGGATTTCTGAGATCTGCTTAGTTAAAACTGAGTGGTCAGGAATCTGGAACAATATTTTGGTCCTATTCTAGGTTGTTATTTCATCCTACGTGGTATTGTTGATTGAAAAAAACAAAAAAAAAACCCCATACAACAAAATTTCAGTTTTCCATACATTTTCCCCCTATTTTTCTCACCTTTCCCTCCTTATTAGTAGCAGAGAATAACTATTTTATTAACTCTATTATCCTTTTCCATTTTTTGTCTCATTCTTTTTTTTGTCTTTTCCTTTTTTCTTTTGTTATCATACTTCCTGTGCTTCTTTGACACATTTTGACTCCGCTTCTCTCTCTCTAAATCCAGTTTTCTCAGTTTATCTTTCCAATAAGTAAATGGCTTTCTAATTCTAAGAACTAGCCAGTTTGGGTATCTTCAAACCAGTTGAACTGGCAAAGTGACACCTCCTTCCTTGAGTCAGGCTGTCATGTTGCCAAGACGACTGCAAATGTGCTCAAGCCCAAGTCCTTTGCAATAGAACACGGTCTCATGTTGTCATGACAACCTCTAAGACTCCTTCCTCTACCTTTCCTGTTGCCATTTAAATATTAAAGATCTATATTTCTTTAGTGTAGAATCAGAAAAATTTTTACACCTCTGATTTATTTCAAGCTGTTAAACATTAGGCAATTCAGTTTGGATTGCAGTTTTAAAAGGCATGGGTGTTTACCATCTTTGTGTAGAAATAGATATAGGTGATACGATAGAGATATGGCCTTGGAACTCAGAGATTGCTAAATGAAGGCTATTTAAAACACTATTCTCTTTATCTGCTACATTGTAAGGGCTGTATGTTGTGCATATGTATATGTATGTGTGCACCTGGTAAGTATTTGAGATTTGTTGGTTAGATAATGGGCTTTGTGGGCCCTTAAAGTGAAATCGATAGGTAAGTTCTAAGCAAGTGGTGTTGTCTTCCTTAGACAAATGCAATGATCCTTCAAAATGAAATGCAAAATAAACAATAGATGTTAAACAAAAGTAAGCTTCTTCTTGGCTTTGATAAAGACTGATTTTTGTTAGTGCTATGCTAATTACAACTCTGACTACTGGGTTTTAATGGATGATTTCATTGATTGTGAAGGCTATAAGTACCATCTTTGGTAATACACTAACCTTTCTCTCTGTCTCTCTGTCTTTCTCTGTCTCTGTCTCTCTCTCTCTCTCTCTCTCTCTCTGTCTCTCTCTCTCTCTCTCTCTCTCTCTCTCTCTCTCTCCACTCCTTGAACTCCCCTCAATTTTGTATCTCCAGGATCTACTTCCAGATGCAGATCTGCTGAGGTGGCCAAGATGGAGCTTATTATTATTCATTCCTACCAAACACTCCCTCAGTTCTTTATCACCTTGAATTCCGGTATTCCACAAACAGTCCTCTGGCAGAACTTTTGACTCCTCCCTTCTCCTGTTGCTAAATCCAAAACCAATACTAAATCAAGTATCTGAATTACTTCACATTCTGTCTTTCACTATTGTCCTGGGAGTTTTTGGCAGAAAAACCTTCATGAGTTAGGTGTTCAACATTTTACTTCAACACAGGCTGTTGGAATCTCAATTCTAGAGCATTAGCTTACAATGTGATTATAGAAAACAAGGTCTTTGCTTCACAGTCTAGAAGTTCTGAGAACAACATTGAGACTTAGATCAATCATTACTATAAAAGCTGGATCTCAGAGGCCATCTACTTAAGCCTCCTCAAGATGAAGAAACTGAGGCCCGGGGAGGTACAGTGACTTGTTCAAAATCACTGATGATAAATGTCTGAGGCACGATTTGAATTCAGGGTCAAGATTCTTTGCCCTAAGTCAAGTTCTCTCCTGATAGAGACCAAGGCCATAGTTTCCTTGCTCCTGCCCTCAAGGAATTAATTCAGATGTCGGAGCGGAGGGATAGATCTACAGAGGTAGCAGTGTGGAATAGAGAAAGAATTTTGCTACTGATTGTTTCCTTGGGTAATCATTTTCCTTGTCTGGACCTGATTTTCCTCATCCATAAAAATGGGGTTTAGATTAAATCATGGTCAAGGTCCTTTCTGGCTCTCATATATTGTGATTTTATGATTGTCAGTAGCTCTTTGGTATGAGACACATTTGGCAAGTTTGACCACCCTGGGAAGTTCACTATTGTGCTGATAAAATTAGAGTTGATGGCTCTTTCTCAATTACCTTGGACTGAGGTATGCCTACATAGAGTCATTAATTCTATTTTATGCAGCTATGTTAGAAGATGACCCAAAGTTGGGTTCTGAAGTCATTTTCAGTCTTCTAGGAAACTCTTTCAGTCCATTGAGAACCTGTCAAGATCATCAATATCCCCAAACAGTTGTCTATCCACTGAAACTCCTAGCTTCCTATATTTAGATCAGATACCAACTCTCCAAGGAGGTTTTCCCCAAACCACCCAGTTGTTACTGTTTTCCAGACCTTCAATATCATCTTGCATACATTTTGTATTTACTTATCTGTGCATGGGATATATATGTGTGGGTACATATATATACATACATATATATATATATATACATACACACACATACATACATATATATATATGTATATGTGTGTGTGTGTGCGTGTGTGTGTGTGAATGTATACCTTTCCCACACACAATGACAAAATAATCACTATCCTCAAGGGGTATGTCATTGTATCCCTAGTGCCTTGAATTTAGCAGTCAATTAATAAATGCTTGCTAAAGGAAGCTGAACTAAATCTAGGAGCTGATGTATGTTGAAGATTGCCCATATGTGTTTAAGTACAAAGTACATAAAGAATTATGGATCCTTTGGCAGAGTTTATAGCATGCATTTATAGACTAACAAGAATCCTGAACAAGATTGAAATCCATTCCAGGAAAAAAACAAACAAACCTACATGCAGCCAAAGATTTCCATCAGTAATTCAAGCTAAATGCTGCCACTAATTTATGCCATTTAGATCTTCCCACCCAGATATGACAAGGAAGAAGAACAAACTAGAAAAAAAAGGCAGAATTGTTTTTCTGAAGAACAGCCCATAAGAATCAAGTTATAGGCAAAATATAAGGATTCGGAGTAGGGTGAATTATAGACTTCTCTAAGTGTTCTATCTACTTAAAGAAGTAATGTGGCATGTTGTTGTTGTTCGTCCTTCATTTTCAAAGAAGAAGATGATGCCATGACTTGGGAGTAAATTGGATTTAAGGGGGGGAGGCTGTGTAGGGTCACCAGCCTCACTTTCTCCTCTGGAGCCATCTGGGTCCAGTGGCAAGATATAGATCAGGGCAAGTAGAAATGCCCCCCACGTGGCATGTCAGAAGCTTTAAAGGTCTGGGTTCTAATCCTGACTGAGTCAATAACTAACTGCTTGAATAAGGCTTTCTCATACAAGGACCCTATGATTCTGTGAGATTCATATGAAAACTTAGCTCCTGCTACTTAAAGTTCCATAGTGGATTAAAAGAGTAGGTAGCTTAGAGCAGACTTCACCATATGAACAATTTGCCATCATCATTTGGTTCGGCAGGACCTTAGTGACAAGGATGACTTGCACATTTCAATATCTTTAATGTCCTCGATTTTAAGGACTTGAGGTTTCAAGGCTAGCCTAACCATCATGAAAGCCTAATATGTAAACATATAGTACAGGAAGCATATAGTACAGGATACTCAGTTAACCTTTACAACACGATAGGAAATAGAAGTTGGTCTTTCCCTGATGTTCCAATGCGCTGGCTCATTAACATGAAACAAAAGTTCATAGATAAATATGAACTCTGCCTTGAGAGGCAGTATGATACAGTGGATGGAATTTGCTTCATAGTCAGGAGACGCCCACCTCTAACACATACTGGTTGTGTGACCCTAGGACAATCACAAGCTCTATGTGACCCAGGCAACTCTCTAATACCTTAAGCTGTAGAAGAGGAGCAGCTCTACGTTGGTAGAGGGAATTTCCTCACTGGAAGTTCTCTATACCAATAAAATCACAGGTCCTATAAAAAGGTGACCTCTGTCCTCATTGAATACCGATACAACCATGACATTTTCTGGAGAGTATCTATCCTAAGTGATGGCAAAACTTGGACGTGTTATGGATATTATATCCAATAATATCGAGCAGCTTCATCAGCATTAACTAGAATACATTCTTTTTTTGAGATTTTTTTATTTTTAGTTTACAACACTCAGTTCCACATATCTTTGAGTTCCAGATTTTCTTCCCCCCCTTCCCCCTCCCTCCCCAAGACAGCATGGAATCTGATATATCCTATACATATGACTTCTCATTGAGCTTATTTACACAATAGTCAAGTTGTAAAGAAGAATTATGACCAATGGAATGAACCATGAGAAAGAAGAAACAAAACCAAAAAGAAATTTAAAAACAAAAACAAAACAGAAAAAAAAAACAAAGGGAAAAAAAGGCAAGCATTAAGTGTGCCTCAATCTGCATTCAGATTCCACAGTTCTTTCTCTGGATGTAGATAGCTTTCTCCATCATGAGTCCTCCGGACTTGTCTTTGCACCTTGTATTGCTGAGAAAAGCTAAGTCTATCAGGGTTAGTCCTCACAGAATCCATACATCTGTGGTTGTGTATAATGTTCTCCTGGCTCTGCTCTGCTCACTCAGCATTATATCGTGTAGGTTTTTCCAGGTTGTTACGAAGTCTGTATCATCCCCATTTCTTATAGCACAATAGTATTCCATTACCTTCATATACTGCAACTTGTTCAACCATTCCCCAATTGATGGGCATCCCCTTGATTTCCAATTCTTTGCTACTACAAAAAGAGCCACTATAAATATTTTTGTACATATGGGTCCTTTTCCCACTTGTGTGATCTCTTTGGGACACAACCCTAGAAGTGGCATTGCTGGGTCAAAGGGTATGAACATTTTTATAGCCCTTTGGGCATAGTTCCAAATTGTTCTCCAGAATGGCTGGATCAGTTCACAACTCCACCAGCAATGGAACAATGTTCCAATTTTCCCACATCCTCTCCAGCATTTATTATTTTCCTGTTTTGTCATTTTAGCCAATCTGACAGGAGAGATATGGTACCTAAGAGTTGTTTTGATTTGCATTTCTCTAATCAGTAGTGATTTCAAGCATTTTTTCATATGCCTATAGATATCTTTAATTTCTTCCTCTGAAAACTGCCTGTTCATATCCTTTGACCATTTCTCAATTGGGGAATGACTTGTATTCCTATAAATTTGGCTCAGTTCCCTGTATATTTTAGAGATGAGGCCTTTATCAGAGATACAATTTATAAAGATTTCCTCCCAGTTTTCTGCTTCCCTCCTAATCTTTGTTGCATTGGCTTTTTTATACAAAAACATTCCAATTTAACATAATCAAAATTATCTATTTTGCATTTTGTAATGCTCTCTATCTCTTGTTGTATCATGTATTCTTTGCTTTTCCATAAATCTGATAGGTAAATTATTCCTTGCTCTCCCAAATTGCTTATATTATCAGCCTTTATTCCTAAACCATAAACCCATTTTGACTTTATTTGGTATATGGTGTAGGATATTAGTCTATGCCCAGTTTCTGCCCTACCATTTTCCAATTTTCCCAGCAGTTTTTGTGAAATAGTGAATTCTTACATTAATGGCAAGAGAAGGTCAATAACGAGTCTTGAAATGCAACCTAGACCAGTAAATTGATAATTAATTTATGAAACTAAGAAACGGGGGCAGGTACACCTGATTCTTTGAGTATTTGCCAGGAAAGACCGTAATGAAAATAGAAATAAAGGTAGCAATAATATTTTACTAAAGCACGGAGCATGTAGGGGCAAATGGCACAGATAGTACAGAGACGAGCAGTGAGGAGTACAGAGGCAGACAGCATAAGGACAGGGAATAGGGTGGTGAAGGAAGGAAGGAAGCATGGGGAAGAGTATGGGCAGAGTATCACTCATGCAACCATCAATTAGAGTTGGGGGCATTGGGCCCCATGGACCCAGATAGAGATGGAAGACAGTTCAGGATGGGGGGCAAGAGTTTGAGGTCTCATTTTTATAGGGTGCTGGTGGGGAACAGACCAACTCCTATTAATTTATTAACATATCCAAGTTAGCTTGAAGTTACCAGTAAAACTTTAAAATTAACATGTCCACATCATATCAAAATTATCAGAGCAACATTTGATGTTCGGCTGATCTTTTTAGACCGTTCATCATGGCATGTCCACATGGAAGAAGGAGTTCTACTCTGTGAGCAAGGTAGAATCACAGTAGCACAAAGGAAATGTGAGATGTGTAAATCTAGAGACATCTTCATCCCAAATGCTCAAATGGACTATTAGTGCTCAACCTGTGGTAGAGCCTTCCAAGTCCATATTGGGCTGATTGGTTACAGTCAAACACACTGTACTTTGACCCCAACACCATGATGTCATTTGTCTTCATCAAGTATGACAGACAAATATCACCACCACCTTCTGATGTCTGGAATTTGTCTGAGATTTACATATTATAGGACCAAAAGGCCCTGAGAGCAAACGTCAGTTGGCTTCCCCTGATTCAGCACATATTACCAGGATATGATTTTGGGTGAATATGTAATACAATTTGTAAATTATGCCCCCTTTGAACTTTGGGACAGTTTGTATGTGACTTCTAGGTTTCCTTTGCAAACTTATTTCCCATTACCTCTTTATAGTGGCTACTAATAAACTTATTTTTACTATACTTACTAGAAGGAAAGGCAGTTAGGGGGACCAGAACAAGGTACAATTTTAATACATCCAAAACCCAAATACTGTTAGTCTTCACTGCTCAGCCCTTTTGGTTATTATAACTGACAACAATAACTTACATTTATAGCATTCTCCCTGGGCTCATTCTCTCAGGATTCTGAGGACTTAGAATTTCTATTACTATCTCTCACAAACCCCCATCCAGTGTGTTCTTAAATATCAATTAACCAATTAACATCAATTAGTTTATGCAAAAGACTCTATACTAAGAAGGTGTAACAAGAACACTAGTTACAAAATAATCCCCTAAAGATTATGGGAGGGCGGTGTATTCTCCCCTTTTACAACACAAAAGTTTCACAGGGATAATGAGCTCAAATTTAAAAATTAATAGTAGTTAAGCACATGTGTAGGGAACATATGAGGTCAAGGGGTACCTTGCAGCTCCTGGCCCTTACAAGTCCTTTTCTCCTTCTATGGAGTTCCCACTAAGTTTGCTTTAGGGCGCTGTGCTAAAAATTGACGAGCTGCACTCCTGATGAGCTGGGCTGGTTTCTTGCTTTGTGTGCTCTCTCAGTGGATAGGTGAGTTCACTTCTGGACTGGATAAAGAATATTTGGCTACTGCTCTGGCTCCTCATTGGACTCAGCTGCTGTTTCTACCTCCTCTAATTGCTAGTGAGAATTCTAATGGCTTTAATGGATATCCCAATTTCATTGGTCACCTTGGCACTCCCATCTCAGGATACTCATTAATCTAAGAAAGAATAAACAAAAAGGGAGGACCAGTAGCCAGTGGGCAGGAAATGGCCAGCTTTCCTTCACCACCACCCTGCAAAATATACTTTTGAGTAGTGAGAAGTCCTCTTCCTTGAACCCTTTGAATAATAAAGTGCTGGCTCAGTTTCTGTTCAGTTACCAGTCCTTTCAGATCCTCAGAAAACCATAAGACTCTTCATGGCCCCCACAATACCAGGTCCTGTCACTCATGACCACAAATAATTCACCAACCCTCTAAATGCTAGGCTGGAACCAGGCACAGCATATTGAACAAGCTCTGTTTAAACCCACCAGGAAGGGCAAAACCAGATCCCTCCTCCCCTTACACTCTTTCCTTGTTTAAAAAAAAATTCTACTGTAAGCAAATGAGTCGGTTTGCATTTTGAATTGATTGTCTATACCCCTAGTTCAAAACAGTTTTCCAGGGTCCTGAGGAGGCTTCGGTATTGTCCTTGTAGAATGCCTCCCCTAGTTCCTTGTACTAAAGAATTTCAGGAAGAAAGATCCATGTGGCACAGATCTTAAAATGCCTCAGACTTCCAGGTGTAAATCATACTCATTGACCTCCCACCTCCACCCAACTACAGAGTTATTCAGATTTCATAAATATTTCACAATGGTTATCAGAAGTTACCTCTTGCCTAGTATTCACAAAGACCCTGTTTTGGTGCTTAATATAGCCTTACTCCACCAAAAAGCAATAAAGAAAAAAGAAAAGAAAAAGAAAATTAAGTTTACTCTCTCAGAAGAAAGGCCTAGCTCCCCCAGAGCTTCCCAGACTGTGTGAGACTCTCACTGCAGTGATTAACGACCTGGGGATTGATTATGCATCACCTCTCCCTCTTCAGATGAAAAACCAAACTGTTCTTTATTTAAATTCCTCCATGATTCTTTCAGTGCATAGAGCTATCTAATTGGGTTTGGACAAAATTGCCAGATGCCCCTTTCCACACAGAGTATATGACAATTTTGCCAGTTGTCTCCATGCCGTAAGTGATCACCTTAGAGGGAATCTGGCTAAGGTAGAGCAGTATAGAAAAAAAAATGTGTTCCAAGACATGGACTGCATTTCTCCATTGATCCAAGTTGGCTATTTCAAAAATAACTGTGAAAATATTGTGATTGGTGGCAGGTACCTTAGTAAGCCAAGAGAGTGATAAATATCTGTAGCAGATGGAACCTAGTTAACTCCCTAAATCATCCTAAAATTGGTACTCACCTACTCGTTACCAACTGATGAATGACATTTAATGAATACTCATTACATGGAAGATACTGTGTTGGGGCAGAGAGACAAAATACACACTTTATACTTTTGAGGGGCTTATAATCTAGTTGGAAAGATAGGGCCTATTTGTAAAAATTTATAAAATGATACGAGTCTGACTAAATGCCAAATTACCGGAATTCAACTATGCACAACTATAAACTATGTGGCAGTTAGGACAAAATGGCCTGTAAGTATAAAATACACGGTGTCTTATATTAAGCAAAATCCTCAGCCGTACTGAGAAACAATATTACTTCCATCAATTGCCTGGACTATAGCAATAGGTTCCTACTTGGACTCCTCTTCAATTTCCCCTCTCTCTCTTTTTGTCCTTCACATAGCCACCAAATTGATATTCCCAAAATATAAATCTGACTGGGTCAACCCACACTCAAAATTTTAAATGGCTTCATATTGCCTCTAGGATAAAATACCAAATCCTCAGCGTGGTTTTTGAAGCCCTGCATGATCTGGCTCCCACTTATCTTTGTAATCACATATCCTACACTTTCCCACACTCTCTGTTCTTGTCAAACAACCTGTTAGATGTTCCCTAAACATAATATTCCATCTCTTACCTCCATGTCTTTGCATAAATGGCCTCCTACGTCTGGAATTCACTCCAGTCTCTGCTCTTCTGAGAACAGTTCAGGTACTACCAGTTCAGGTACAAGATGTGTTTCTGAATCCACCCTCCATCCCACCCCTACCCCCAATTACTAGCACTCTTTCCTCTTTGAAATAACTTGGTATTGTTTTTCATATACCTGGAGTTTATTTACCTTTTTACAATTGATACTAAGAGAAATTAGTTCAGGCTATTCACCGGAAGGACAAATACTGAAGCTGAAGCTTAAATACTTCAGCTGCATAATTGAGAAGACAGGACTCATTGGAAAAGACCCTGATGTTGGGAAAGATTGAAGGCAAAAGGAGGAGGGGAGGGCAGAGGATGAGATGGAGAGATAATGTCATGTAAGCAACAAATATGACCTTGGACAGACTTTGTGAGATAGTGGAGGACTGAAGGGCCTGGTGTGCTGTGGTCCACAGAGTCACAGAGTCAGACCTGAGCCAATGATTGGACTACAACAAACAGTGACATCACTCCAGTACAAGGTATGCACCTCTGTTGTTTTTGTCTTTGTAGCCCTTGTGAATTGTATATAACCAGTGCTTAAGAAAGATTTGTTAGACTGAATTGTTGAGTTGCCAATAAAAGAAAAAGCTGAATGACCATCTTTATAGATAGAGTGGAAACTGAATGACTAACTCTCTAGTAGTTGTGAGTGTACATATGTGGAGTAACATGGTCATCGTCTACCCAGAAAATAAGATGAGTCTGTATGTGTATGTGTGTGTGTGTGTGTGTGTAAAATGAGGGATAAGGATAGGATATCCTTTAAATGTTCTCATTTGTTATTCAAATTTTAATTTTTTAAGACTCATTTCAAGGGATATACATCATTCTGACTCTTAGTTTCATGTTCCTTCCCATTTATGCAGATTTTCTGACTTCATTTTTTCCAGTCTAAGAAAAATATTTGACCTCTTATAATATCTATGAAAGACTGCTTGCCCTCTGCTCTTCTTCAATTTCAAGTCTTAATAATTTGCTTCTTTCAGGAAACCATCCTGATGTTCTTCCATAAAGTCATAAATATTAAAAAAAAACTAAAGAACTGCTATCTTGAGAAATGCTCAGTTTCTTTAAAAAAAATTTTAATACAAGTTTTTGTTTGTGCTTAAATACCAAGTTCTGAACAGGGGTCTGTACCTTGGTCTTGAACTATGCAGACTTCTGAACACTTAATAAGTACTTATTTCCCTGGATTACTTTGAAAGATCCATGATCTCATCTCCATGGGTACTCCCCTCCCCCAACATACATCCTCCCACTATCTCTAATCTAAAGGCTGTGCCAACAGAGGCATACTCTGGTAGACCAACCATACTTTGCTGGAAACAGTCCAGCCTGTATACCAAAGACCAGCCCAATGACGCTCCCAGAGGCTCTTCACCTGAAGGTGAAAATAGGTGATTTGAACCACTGCACCTCAAGAAACAGACGCATTCAAAGCTATAGGAAAAAATAACTAAGAACACAAATGGGGTTCAAAAATAATTATATTTGAGGACTTCTCAAAAATTGAGTTCAACATGCTTCTTTCAGGTAACTTTAAAAAGAAGCTAACCATATAGCTCCTGCTTAGCTCCTCACTTTCACTATTTTATTAATCAATAAATTTGTATAGCACCGATAGGAAAAACTGGGATGATTGTACAAATCACAATACAGTCAAGAATTCTAGCATATTAGCAGGATGTTTGAAATATGTCATGTCTCTCCCCAGAACAGTTACCTCTTTGCTTCATTTTCAGAAATATCGAGGAAGATTAATTTGATAACTTCTATGATTTAAAAAAGATAAGGTATGAAATTTTCTATGTAGTCCATGTTCAGTAGTTACTTCTAATACTAAAATTATATTCAAATCATAGGAATAGAGGGGCTCAGTGCCTGGAGTCAGGAAGACTCATCTTCCCAAGTTCAAATCTAGCCTCAAATACTTACTAGCTGTGTGACCCTGGGCGAGTCACTTAACTCTGCCTCAGTTTCCTCATCTGTAAAATGAGCTGGAGAAGGAAATAGCCAACCATTCCAGTATCTGTGCCAATAAAGCCCCAAGTGGGGTCATGAAGAGTTAGACTTAATCCTGTTTGCCTCAGTTTCCTCATCTATAAAACAAAATGGAGAAGAAAATGGCAAACCACTCCAGTATCTTTGCCAAGAAAACTCTAAATAGGGTCACAAAGAGTCAGACTGGACTGAAAACAACTGAACAAAAACATAGTACTTTCATTAGTATAGGAAACTCCCAAGTGAAAAAACTCCCTCTATCAATATCACTCAGAACATTCTCTGCAAACTATATAACCTTAAGTTGTCCAATATTTATGTTTTCTGGAGCTTTGAGAGGTTCAGTGGCTTACCCTACATCATACAGTCAGTGTATGTCAGAGGCAGGATGTAAACACAGATTTTCCTGGCACTGAGGCCAGTTTCTATCCATTATTCCATCATGATTCTAAAAAACTATAAGACATTTAAAAAAACACTTTCTAGCTGTGGGCAGCAAGGGAAAATATTCGGGCTAATAAGGGATTTGACAAGGGATTTGAATACTTAGTACAAACCACTTAACCTCTGTTTGCCTCAGTTCTCTCATCTGTGAAATGGGTTTAATAATAGCACCCTACTTCACAGGGTTGTTGTGAGGACTGAATGAGAATAATATAGAAAGAATTTCGTAGTCCTTAAGGTGCTTTCTAATTCTAATTAATGTTGTCGTGTTACTTTTTTAGAGCCAAATACAACCAGGTCTCCAAATGAGGAAAGGCTGAACCCCAACAGTAAAATACTTTATTTGGGTTATTTCTAGTTTGTCTTTGTCAAACAATATTAAAGAAAGATTAGGGTTTGCTGAAGAAAAGAATTACTTCTGAAAAAAATTTTTGAGAGCAGGAAATATTAATTCAGTGCCTAAAGGGATAGACTAAAATCATTTCAAGGTTTTTCACAGTTGAATTACTTAGATGAAATTTATACAACAAACATAAGAAATATTTCCAGGACAAGAAAATTAGAGATGCTAATGTGATTTTTGTTTGGGGGTGCATTATAAATCCTGAGCATCTTATTTCCTTTACTACCTCCAAGATTCCTGTGGCCTCAAGCTCCAAGTCATTTTTATGCTGCACCTGTAAGAAAGAGCGCTACCCTCCAAGCCTCTCTTTTCCCCCTGGATTTAGGAGCTGAGTAAGCCTTTATGAGAGCTTCAGCACCAGAGTAGTCCATCCTCCCTGAGGCATTCTGATTTATGCTCTGAGTGGGGGCAGACACATACACAACACTATGAACAATCTGACTGCCTTTTCAATTTCATTCCAAATGTCTTGCTATTCAGATATGGAATGTCAGGATGGTTGAAGTGTGCAGACTATTTCCATTTTGAATAGGAGTTTCCTGTTCTATGTGTAATAGAGCCTTCAGTATGAAGGGGGAAAAAATCAACAAAACCAAACTCTGCTCAATTGACCCTTTCTGTATAGTGGGCTTCTTTCTCTAGTATTACAAAGTTTAGCATTGCATTGCAAGTGAATGGCAGAAAAGCATAATGAATATTCAGCAACCACCCAATAAACCCTCTGATGGACAACAAATAACTCTATCTGTAAACATATGGCTCTTTCTGTAACAATTGAAAAGTGGAGGGAAGGAGCTTAGAGCTATATGTGGACTACATAACATCATACAAATATAACTTGAGAGGTTAAGGATAAGGAAGAAGAGGGAGAGGGGGAAGAATAGCCCAAATATTCCCTGAGTTACTGGCTGAAATAAGACTTAGGTTCAAATCCTGACTCTGATACTGTGTGATTTTGAGACAGTTAATCTTGCATGTGAGGGTCAGGCAATTCTCTAAGATTATAAATTCCAGACTGCTCAAAATCTGCCTTGGTGGAGGAGTTTTCTTCCCTCCCCACCCCAAATCAAAAATCCTTAACTCATTAAGCCACTAAACCATAATGATTGGTCAGGATCATCAGATCTAATACACAAAAAGATTTGTATACATGAAATGTATTCTTTTTAAATATACTTCTGATGGATGTTTATTAATCAAATTCTCACCGTAAGAGTCTTTGACTGGCTTTTTGAGCAGCTTCTATTTCTTGACATATGTGGGTAAATCATATTGTACAGAAAACAGTTCTTAAAGATTTTTTAAAATCGGGAACATTGGGCAGCATTTGTTGAATGAATAAATTACAATTGTATTGAAAATCTCCCCGTAAGTTTTGAAAAGCAGGAGGTAATTTACATAACTTGAAATGTCTTCATCATAGAGCATAACACTAAGACTGGCTTTGTCAATAAGTACAGAAAAGTGGTCTGATGTTTAGAATATAATAATATACAACAATACTAGTTTCTGATGTTAGATAAAGTAAATCATATTTCACACTGCAGATTATGTGGGGCATTCTAAAACCTGATTACAGTTTTACATACCAAAATTCTTATTATATTTAGTTGTAGAAATGTGTTATTAATATTCTTAGTCATCTTAATCCTCCAGCAAAAAGTAATTTCCACTCTTCTTTTGTTCAACATCCTTGACTGAATTAAGTTTATTTATTTTTGGCTTGTAGTTCTTTGATTTCAAGGGATTTCAAGCTGAGATAAAAATTTACTCATAGTAGCCAAAAGGGTTTGAGGACTGTTTGAAAGTATGTTCTTACATGGAATGCCATCAAAAACTGTGACCTGACCCAGTAGATAGGTGGCCATGATAAAGTTATGTTCTACCACAATGGCTGTCTTCTTTGCATGGAGAATGTTTGATGGAGTTTGATAGGTTCTGGCTGTCATTAGACACTGCTCAGAATCCAAGTATGCAGATAATTCATCATTTAAAGAGCGATCAGCAGGTTTGCCCAGACAAAGAGCTAAAGCAACTTGTTGTAACTCACTGCCAGATAATGTCTGCACCTCTTGATCTACGATGTTTTCAATCTTCAGAGGTTTCATCATATCAGTGACAAATTGTAGGTGAGTATAAGCATCTTGTATCTTCTCACGTAGTAACTGGCATACACTTTCTGCTGATTTGGGACTGATTTTCTGTGGTTTATAGCTGACATTTAGAACTGGTTACCTCCCTTCCTTCATCAGGTGTAAGTCAGCCAGCAAGCATTCTGATGAATGTAGTTTTATCCGTACCATTTTCTCTTAGCATCACCATGATTTTGGAGTCTGTAACTTCTCCAGCAACGATTGCAAGGTCAAACTCACCCACCTTTTTCTTCATTCCTGGATATTTATACATGCACATCTTTTTCACCTCTTCCTCATCTGCTGCCTCTACCACTTTAAAAACCAGTGATGTATCTCTGAATTGTAAGTTTCCCATAGGAATGCAACTATCTAAGAAAATATGTATACTTTCTCCTATGCTAAAAGACATAGTGACAAAATCATAAGTACTTGGCACTCCATACAAACAGCAGATGAAGTCAGAGAGATAATCTAAAACACTCATATAATGTTCCACAAAAATGCTATATCTATCCAGATTTATTAGTGATTATATAGTAATGGCAGCCTGTAGCCACTGCTTAATATCTAGGTAGCTAGAAGGCTAATCAAATATGAAAATATCTACTTTCTGTATGCAGACAACAGCTCAAGCGAATCTTTGCAACTTTGTCCTGAGAAGTCCTCAACATTTCATTCTTTGAGATAGGTTAAGACAGGCTGCTGACACTCAATAGCTTGTGTCTTTGTTTCATCCTTCTGGTGCAAAATAGAACCCACAGTGCCCTTTGCACCTTTGAGAATCTTGGTCACATAATGAGGCTGGATAATCACTTTTAGGTCATCTTCTAGAATCTTGGTGAAATAGTTTTGCAATGCAGATCCTCAAAAATAAGTCAAGATTTCTTGCCAATCTAGTTGATCATCATATTTTCCAAGGTTTGTTTTTTACTTTCCTGCTAAATTTACAAGGCAGTTGATTTTATAACACCATTGGTTTTAACTAATCTCCAAACTTCACTTGGACTAGGGATAGGCAACCTGTGAAGTTTGAAGGCACTGGCACAATATCGATGTGTTGTTTCCTTTTCTAGGTTGCTAGGTAAATTGACAATCAACAAAGCACCAAAAGGGCATTTCTTTATCCAAATACCACAACCAATGCAAAGTATTTCAGAAATCCATGCTATTTTTCTCTGTGATGTGAACTCTATGCATAGTTTTCCCATTTGCACTGGACACTCTTTTTGCACTCCTGTTGGCATTTCTTTGGCTTATATTTGTCAAGCTTGGCAATAGCAATTCTTGTTAATTTGTCTGCCATTTTTGTCAATGCAGGCTTACAATACAGCAAGAAAGATGACTTTGTAAGCAAAAGAAGTGGGAACCCAGGTCTTATGGAAGAAAACAACTACCCTGGGAGCAGCAAGAACAGCAGTCAGTGATGATCTAGGAATTGGCCTAAAGCTATGGATGGCACAACATGTTCCTTTAGCCACCAGCCAAAATGGTGGTGCCTAGCCACTACTTCACACTCACCACAGGGACTAGAGTGTGTCCACAAAAGAGCCAGCAGGCAGTGGGGTGGCTGACCCCCCCCCACTGCAGAAATGTATTCTTAATAAGTCTTTAACAAATGTTTTATCATTCTTTGATTTACTGGGAGTTCCAAACTAAGAAATGAAATCCTTCCCACCAAAGCTAGTCATATCAAGTCACCTAGGAAAGTTTCAGTCACATTTTTTAAAAAATCTATTACAACTACACAATTATTTCATTGGTCAATGATGGGATTTGATCCTCTATGAGTCTTCTTTATCTCAATTGATAGCTACTCCCCCCATGTCTAAACACATGATAGTTTAGAGACAAGAAGGCCTAAATTAAGGAAGTTATTGATTGGTAAAAGGAAGTAGAACTCCATCTTTGGCTAAAGGAAGGAACTCCTATATTTGACCAAAGGAAAAAATTCCTATCTTTAGTCAAGGGAGATGTCCCCCCAAACACCAGTGTTTAGTTAGTGATTGGACAACAGAATTCTGGGACTTTCTATTGTTTGTTACAAATATCATTCACAAAAGAAGATAGAAAATGGGGAAATTGGTTTTCTGAACATTCATGCTAAAGGAACATTCATGGGAGTAGGGAAAGGTTTAATGCAGCAAGTGTCTATCTCTATTCCTAACAAAGGTTAAAACAGACCTAAGTGACAAGCTAAAAATCTATTTAATATATCTATCAATTAAAAGCAACATAGTCATCAATGCATGGGTATTGTCATCAATACATAGTGGATTGTTTGATCACAGCTCTTATCCTAACAGTATAATCATCAGAACTAACTCAAACTTAATCCTGTTCTGCTTAATTCACTACTATAATCACTAATACCCACCAAATCACAATGAACTGAATAAATGCTGATTAAATTGAGTAGGGGTATCAAAATCATTCTCACAACTGTTTACATTCCTATATGGGAAGGTGATAATTGTAATACCTAAGAACTTTATCATTAAGACAGTAAGAAGGAGTATATACATATGGTATAGATATGAATTGACTATGACGGAATGATTTAAAAAAATAAAAAGTTGAGAAAGAGGGATGCAATGGGAGATGGAGTAAGGAAGAGGAAGAATGGGGAAAATAATCTCATATAAAAGAGGTACAAAAGGAAAAACTTTTACAGTGGAGAGGAAGAGGGGGGACAAACAATGCTTGAACCTTACTCTCATTGGAATTGGCTCAAAGAGAAAATAACATACACATTTAGTTGGGTATAGAAATCTATCTTAACTTATAGAGAAGTAAAAAGGTAAGGGGATAAGAGAAGGGCTGGTGGAAGTGAGCTTGGATTAGGGGCGACAATGGTCAAAAGCAAAACAGACTTTTGAGGAGGGACAGGGGAGAGAGGGAGGGGGAGGGAGAGGGAGCGAAAATGAAAGGAAGAGAGGGAGGGAGAGAGGGAGGAAGAGAGGGAGAGAGAGAGAGAATGCGAAAGCAGGATGGAAAGAAATACATAGTAATTATAATTGTGAATGTGAATGAGATGTGCTCATCCATAAAACAGAAGCAGATAGCAGAATGGATAAGAAACCAGAATCCAACAATATGTTGTTTATAAGAAATATACTTGTAACAGAGAAATGCACACAAAGTAAAAATAAGGGCCTAGCACAGAATCTATTATGTTCCAGCTAAGGTTAAAAAAAAGCAGGGATAGCAGTCATAATTTCAGACAAAGCAAAAACTAAGATAGACCTAATTAAAAGAGATAAGCAAGGAAACTACATTTTTGTAAAAGGAAAAGTTAAATGAATTATAGGAGGAAATAGACAATAAAACTATTATAGTGGTGGACTTCAACTTTCTGTTCTCAGAACTCAATAAATCTAACCATAAAATAAACAAGAAAGAAGCAGACATGGAATTTAGGAAAGTTAGATATGATAGACCTCTGGGGAAAACTGGATGGGAACAGAAAGGAGTACACCTTTTCTCAGCAGCATATGGCACCTTCACAAAAACTGACCATGTATTAGGGCATAAACCTTCAAAACCAAATGCAGAAAAACAGAAATATTAAATGTATCCTTTTCATACCATAATGTAATAAAAATTATATTTAGTAAAGGGTCATGGAAACATACACTAAAATTAATTGGAAGCTAAATAATCTAATCCCAAAGAATGAGTGGTCAAGGAACAAATCATATAAATAATAAACAATTTCATTAAAAAGAATGACAACAATGAGACAACATATCAAAATTTATGGGATGCAGCCAAATCAGCACTTAAGAGAAAATTTATCCCTAAACACTTACATCAATAAAATATAGAAAGAATAGATCAATGAACTGGGCATGTAACTAAAAAAAAAAAAAAACTATAAAAAGGACAAATTAAAAATTCCCAATTAAACACCAAATTAGAAATCTCAAAAATCAAAATAGAGGTTAATTAAATTGAAAGTAAGAAAACCATTGAACTAATAAATAATACTAACAGCTGGTTTTATTTAAGAAAAAATAAAATAAACTTGGCTCATTTGATTTTTTTAAAAAAGAAGAAAACCAAATAACCAGTAACAAAAATGAAAAGAGTGAATTTATCACCAATGAGCATGAAATTAAAGCAATTGTCAGGAGCTATTTTACCTAATTATATGACAATAAATCTAGTAATTTAGTGAAATAGATGAATATTCATAAAAATATAAATTCCCCAGATTAACAGAAGAGGAAATAGGATACTTAAATGATCCCATCTTAGAGAAAGAAATTGAATAAGTCATAAATGATCTCCATAAGAAAATCCCTAGGACCAGATGGATTTACAAGTGAATTCTGCCAAACATTTAAATAACAATTACTTCTAATGTTATATAAGCTATATGGAAAAATAAGCCAAGAAGGAGTCTTACCAAATTCCTTTTACAATACAAATGTAGTGCTGATATGTAAACTAGGAAGAGCAAAAACAGAGAAAGATAGCTATAGACCAATTTCCCTAATTGATGCAAAAATTTTAAATAAAATACTATCAAGGAGATTATAGAAATACACCAAAAAGATCATACACTTTGACCAGATAAGATTTATACCAGGAATGCAGGGCTGGTTCAATAGTAAGAAAAATATCAGCATAACTGACCATATCAACAACAACACCAACAGAAATCATATGATTATCTCAATAGACGTAGAAAAAGCTTTTGACAAAATACATCTATTCCTGCTAAAACACTAGAAAGCATAGGAATAAATGGAGCTTTCCTTAAAATGATGAGTAGTACCAATCTAAAACCATCAGCAAGCATTATTTGTAATGGGGATAAACTTGAAGCCTTACCAATAGGATCAGGAGTGAAGCAAGGATGTTCATTCTCACCACTATTATTCAATATTGTATAGAAAAGCCAAGCTATAGTAAAAAAGAGAAGAAAAAGAAGGTAAAGGAATTAGAATAGGCAAAAAGGAAACAAGACTATCACTCTTTGCAGTAATCTGGTGTTTGAGAAACTCAAAGATCCAAGCTTTTGGGACAAGGATTTACTGACAAAAACTGCTGGGAAAACCAGAAAACAGTATGGCAGAAATGAGGCTTAGACCAACATCTTATACCATATACTCAGATAAAATCAAAATAGGCTCATGATTTAGACATAAAGGGTTATATCATAATCAAATTAGGGAAACATGGAAAAATTTTACCTGTCAGGTCTGTGGATAAGGGGAGAATTTATAGCCAAACAAGATATACAGAACTTTATGCCATGTCAAATGGATAATTTTGATTAACTAAATTAAAAATGTTTTGCAGAAACAAAACCAAAGTAGCCAAGATTAGTAAGAAAGCAGAAAACTGGGGGAATTTTTTTATAGTAAGTTTCTCTGATAAAAGCCTCATTTCTCAAATACACAGAGAACTGAGGCAAATTTATAAGAATACAATTCATTCTCCAATTGATAAATGGTCGAAGGATCTGAACAGGTAGTTCCCAGAAGAATCAAAACTATCTATAGTTATATGAAAAAGTGTTCTAAATCACTATTGATTAGAGAAATGAAAATTAAAACACCTCTGAAATACCACATCATAGCTATTAGATTGACTAATATAACAGAAAAAGAAAATGACAAATGTTGAAGGGGATATAGAAAAATAGGGACACTAATATTATTGGTAGAGTTGTGAACTGATCCAACTGTCCTACAGAGCAGTTTGGAACTATGCCTAAAGGGCTATAAAATTATGCATAGCCTTTAACCTAGCAATGCCACTACTAGGTCTCTATCCCAAAGAGATCAAAAAAAAAGGAAAAAAGACTTTTATGTACAAAAATATTTATAGCATCTCTTTTTGTGGTGACAAAGAATCAGAAACTGACAGGATGACCGTCAACCGGGGAATGGCTGAATAAGTTGTGGTACATGATTGTGATAGAACACTATTGTGTGATAAGAAATGATGAGCAAGATGCTTTTAGAAAAAACTGAACTGATTCATAGTGAAGTGAGTAGAACTAAGAGAACATTGTACAAAGTAACAGCAATATTGCACAATGATCAACTGTGAATGACTTAGCTAGCTTTGATCAATACAGTGGTCTAAGATACTTCTAAAGGACCCATGATGAAAAAAAATGCTATCTATCTCTAGAGAGAAATCTGATGAACTATGAGTCAGTGCAGATTAAGGCATATTTTTTAACTTTATTTTTCTTGTTATTGGGTTGGTTTTTTTGAGGGGGGGCTGCATTTTCTTTTGCAACATGGCTAATATGGAAATGTTTTACATGACTGCACAGGCACAATATACATTAAATTGTGTGCCTTCTCAAGGAGAGGGGAGTGGAGGGAAGAAGGGAGAGAATTTGGAACTCAAATTTTTAAAAAATGAATGTTGAAAAAATTTTACATGTAATTGAGAAAAAATAAAATTAAACAAAATCCAAAGGAAAGCCACCCAACAGCCCTGAAGTACTATCTTGTATATATTAAATTAGCTAGGGCAGCTGGAAAGCAGGGACTTGTGTGATTTCCCACCCAGGTCCCTTCAAACACCTAAAAAAATGGCTCTGAGCAAATTCTAGAACTGCAGAAGCCACATAATAACAGAGGGAAGCAGGGCTCCAGCCCAGGACAGCCTGGATGGTGGCAAGGTAAGGTCTATCGCACAGCCCTGAGAGCTGAGGGGAGCAGAGCCCAGTGTGGGCCATGCAGACCAACCAGACTGGGAGCCAGGCTGAACAGGCCCTAGCTCCATGAATCAGTAAGCTGTGGCAGTTCAAAGGCAACAGAGAAGGTTAGTAGGAAAAGCTGTGGGGACAAAGTGAAAGGAGTTCGCAGTTTGGCCACCACCCCGGGGGCAACAGAGGTGGTGCAGCTACAGAACTACAGCTGCAGTTGCTTCCAGCCCCAGGCCCATGTGGTGGGAGGAATTAAGTGGCAGACCCCAGGGGGAGTGCAGAGCCTGCTCATATCTGAGTCACAGCCCAGGTTGGTGGTTCTTGGGGGAGGAAGAGCACTGATGTGGCAGAGCTTGCTGTGTAGCTCTGAAAATAATACCACAGCCCCTCAAGCTTGGGACAAAGAACTCTATACTCTACAAGCAGTCATACCCAGACAAAAAACTCAAGGGTCAAGTAAGTTGACTGGGAACATGGCCAGACGGTGAAAACGGACTCAGATTCAGACTCAGACTTTGGAATCTTTCGTTGGTGACAAAGAAGACCAAAACATACAGCCTAAAGAAGTCAACTAAGTCAAAGAGCCTACACCAAAAGCCTCCAAGAAAAACATGAACTGGTCTCAGGCCATGGAAGAACTCAAAAAGGATTTGGAAAAGAAAGTTAGAGAAGTAGAGGAAAAATTGTGAAGAGAAATGAGAGTGATGCGAGAAAACCATGAAAAACAAGTCAATGGCTGGCTAAAGGAGACCCCAAAAATACTGAAGAAAATAACACCTTAAAAAATAGACTAACTCAAATAGCAAAAGAGTTCCAAAAAGCCAATGAGGAGAAGAATGCCTTGAAAGGCAGATTAGCCAAATGGAAAAGGAGGTCCAAAAGACCACTGAAGAAAATACTACCTTAAAAATTAGATTGGAGCAAGTGGAAGTTAGTGACTTTATGAGAAATCAAGATATTATGAAACAGAACCAAAGGAATGAAAAAATGGAAGACAATGTGAAATATCTCTTTGGAAAAACCACTGACCTAGAAAATAGATCCAGGAGAGATAATTTAAAAATTATTGGACTACCTGAAAGCCATGATCAAAAAAAGAGCTTAGATATCATCTTTCAAGAAATCATCAAGGAGAATTGCCCTGATATTCTAGAGCCAGAGAGTAAAATAGAAACTGAAAGAATCCACTGATCACCTCCTGACAAAGATCCCAGAAAGAAAACTCCTAGGAATATTGTCGCCAAATTCCAGAGCTCCCAGATCATGGAGAAAATACCACAAGCAGCCAGAAAGAAACAATTTGAGTGTTATGGAAACACAATCAGAATAACACGGGATCTAGCAGCTTCTACACTAAGGGATCAGAGGGATTGGAATACAATATTCTGGAGGTCAAAGGAGCTAGGATTAAAACCAAGAATCACCTACCCAGCAAAACTGAGTATTGTGCTCCAAGACAAAATATGGATTTTCAATAAAATAGAGGACTTTCAAGCTTTCTCAGTGAAAAGTCCAGAGGTGAATAGAAAATTTGACTTTCAAACACAAGAATCAAGAGAAGCATGAAAAGGCAAACAAGAAAGAGAAATCATAAGGGACTTACTAAAGTTGAACTGTTTTGTTTACATTCCTACATGGAAAGATGATGTGTATAATACATGAGGCCTCAGTATTAGGGTAGCCGAAGGGAATATACATATATAGAGACACAGAGGACACCGGGTGAGTTGAATATGAAGGGATGATATCTAAAAAAATAAAATCAAATTAAGGGATGAGAGAGGAATATATTGAGAGAGGGAGAAAGGGAGAGATAGAATGGGGTAAATTATCTTGCCTAAAAGTGTCAAGAAAAAGCAGTTCTGTAGGAAGGGAAGAGGGGACAGGTAAGGGGGAATGAGTGAATCTTGCTCTCATCGGAATTGACCTGAGGAGGGAATACCATATACACTCAATTGGGTATCTTACCCCACAGGAAAGAAGGAAGAAGAAGCTAAAAAAGGAAGGACAATAGAAGGGAAGGCAGTTGGGGGAGGAGGTAACCAAAAACAAATACTTTCAAAAAGGGACAGGGTCAAGGGAGAACATTGAATAAAGGGGGATAGGATCGGAAGGAGCAAAATATAGTTAGTCTTTCACAACATGAGTATTGTGGAAAGGTTTTACATAATGATACGCATGTGGCCTATGTTGAATTGATTGCCTTCTTAGGGAGGGTGGGTTGGGAGGGAAGAGGGGGGAGAATTTGAAACTCGAAGTTTTAAAAACAGATATTCAAAAAAAGTTTTTGTATGCAACTAGGAAATAATATATATAGGCAATAGGGCATAGAAATCTATCTTGCCCTACAAGAAAGTAAGGGAAAAGGGGATTGGGGGGGAGTTGGGTGACAGAAGGTAGGGCTGACTGAAGAATGGGGCAATCAGAATATATGCCATCTTGGAGTAGGGTGGAAGGTAGAAATGGGGATAAATTGTAAAGATAACCAACTGTGAAAGACTTAGTCACTCTGATCAACACAGTGACTCACCATAATTCCAAAGGTCCCATCTTGAAAAATATTGTCCACCTTCAGATAGAGAACTAATGGACTCACAATGCAGATTGGAGCATATTTTTCTTCTCTTTCTTTTCCTTTCTTTTTTGAACATTGCTAATACATTTGTCTTGCATTCCTTTATATTTGTAGTGAGTTTTATATTTCTTGCCTGCCTAATTGGTGGGAGAAGGATAGTGGAGAAAAAAATTAGATCTGAAAATAAAATAAAAATTGAATTTAAAAAAGAATAAGGTTTTAAGTCACACACACACACACACCCTCAAAGGTTAAAGGGGACTTGGAAATTACACCAGTCTAACAACCAGAAAAGGAATGCAACTCTGTAATCTCCAAATCCCCCCCCCCCAAATTTTTAGGCAAGAGAAAAACAGCATCACCAACCTGGTATAGATTAAAGTCTGGGAAGATTTTCCTGAGCCCTTTTCTTTCTTGAATTTACTTTTCAATTTGCAATTATTTTTGTGAACTTTTCATTTAATTATCTGTCTAAATCTTCTATTTCCTCTGGTAGAAGGTAGGGTCCTCAAGAGCAAAGCCTGTTTGGTTTCTGTCTATATTGTTAGCACACATCACCAAGGAGGAGCTTGTTAGATGTTTGGTGAATCAAATCGAATCAGACTAAAACACATCCAGATACCTGTGACCTCACAAAGTAAGATATCTCCCTGTCTAGGGAGATCTCGAATGGTTTGAACCATTCCAAATCCCAACCCGGAGTTCTTTTGAATTTTATGACTTCAGAGATGTTGATATACAGTATACAAGCAAGGAATGAAGAAGTCCTTCAACATATACTGCAGGAACAACTCTGAAAATCACGCCAACATGCAATTATAGAGAGCTCAAAAGGGCCAAAATACTAAGGTCCTCAAAGGAGTAAAATCACTACATTTTAATCAGACAAGAATACATTTCAGAGTAGACTGTAATTAAAAGGGGGGAAAGATGCATGTGGAACTCTATTTATGAACTAAGAAAATGAAAAACCATGTATAACTACAAAGGAGCATACTTGACATCATCTCAATGATTTATAAGACATGAGTATAAAAAGAGAGACTCAACCGAGGTCAGAATATAAATGTTTGTTATTTAATTGAAGTGCAAAAGAATCAGTCAGAGTCCTATTTGATTTCTTTTAATTGTAGTTGTCAAGGTACACTACTGTGCTAAATAAGTAACTTTCAGTAGAAGGATTCCATAAAGCATGTAAGAACAATCTTGGGAGGTGGCTAACATTTCACTTTCGCAAATGACTTCAATACAGGTTCTGGCATTAATGGGCACATAAATGACTGTCATACTTCCTTGTATATCCAGCATCTCTGTGTACCCAGTGCGTCACAGAAACTCAAAAAGTTTGCTGGAGTATTTGAAAACTTGTCATCCTAATTCCATTTAAAATGCTACTGCTTATTCTTAATTGAATTCATTGGTTTTCTTGGCTGCTTTTTATTTGAACCTCCATGTATTTTGATCCATCTCTGATCCCCAAAGTAATTTGCATCTGCATTTTTATGAAGGTTTGTGATGGGAGCATTTTGATTTTATAGTACATACTCCTAACACAGAATGATCAATTAGCTTCCAGAGCAGGTAGGCAGCAGATTTATGCAAAAGCTGAGTCATTTAGCAGCATATCATGGCAACTGCAGCATATTTCTAAAATTATAGTACATTTTTTCATATTTTTAACATATCCAAATAGCCTCAAGTCAACAGGAACTAGGAAAAGAGAAATAAACTTAGGAATCTAGGTGCCAGTAGTAATGAATTAGATAGGAAAGAAGGATTGGTTTAGAGGTTCTTTGGATGTAAAAAAATATGCATTTGAATGATTTTTGAAAATAAAAGCCAAAAGTTGAGTTAAAATCTGAGAATTAAAATGGGAAAGAAGGCAGAAGTAACAGCTTCCCTAACAACCAATAAAAGAGATTATCCCCTGCTCAGAAGAAAACTGTTGCTTTGTATACAAACATTTTCAATAAGACTTTAAGGGACAAACTCTGCCCTTTTGGTACGTATGTACACACCAACCAGTTGGAATTTAAAATATACAGATTTAACATAAGAAAATCAGATATTCTATTCTATTCTATTCTATTTCTATTGGGCTAAGTATTGAATCCTTCTAAAGGATCCCCAAATAGTCAATCCTGAATGAACATCAACAAAATCCTTCAAAACAGTTCACTGAGGTCATTGGACACAGGAGATTAAGTTCATGGATTTAGAGACGGATGGTCATCTAATCTAACTCTTTCATTTGAAGAAGTTGAGTTGCAGCAAGGTTAAGTACGTAATTAGTAGCAGAGCCAGCCTCTGAATGCAGGACCTCTTGATTTCAAATCAAACACTCCTTCTACTAAACCACTTACAGTCTGAGACAACAAAACTGCCAAATTGCTCTTTCTGATACAAACTCGCTGCTTGCTGGAACGAGACACCAAACCTATTCCTTTCTATTTTCTTTTTTTTTAAATTTTTTTAAATTTAGTTTTCAGCATTGATTTTCACAAGAGTTTGAATTACAAATTTTCTCCCCATTTCTACCCTCCACCCCACTCCAAGATGGCATATATTCTGGTTGCCCTGTTCCCCAGTCAGCCCTCTCTTCTGTCACCCCACTCCCCTCACATCCTCTTTTCCCTGCCTTTCTTGTAGGGCAAGATAAATTTCTACATCCCCATTGCCTGTATATCTTATTTTCCAGTTGTATGCAAAAACTTTTTTTTGTTGTTTTTGAACATCTGTTTCTAAAACATTGAGTTCCAAATTCTCTCCCCTCTTCCCTTCCCACCCACCCTCCCTAAAAAGTCAAGCAATTCAACATAGGCCACATGCGTATCATTATTTATAACCCTTCCACAATACTCATGTTGTGAAAGACTAACTATATTTTGCTCCTTCCTAACCTATCCCCCTTTATTGAATTTTCTCCCTTGACCCTGTCCCTTTTCAAAAGTGTTTGTTTTTGATTACCTCCACCCCCATCTGCCCTCCCTTCTATCATCCCCCCTTTTTTATCTTCTTCCTCCTTTTTTCCTGTGGGGTAAGATACCCAAAAGGAGTATGTATGGTATTCCCTCCTCAGGTCAAATCTGATGAGAGCAAGATTCACTCATTCCCCCTCACCTGCCTTTTCTTCTCTTCCTACAGAACTGCTTTTTCTTGCCATTTTTATGCGAGATAATTTACCCCATTCTATCTCTCCCTATCTCCCTCTCTCAATATATTCCTCTCTCATCCCTTAATTTGATTTTATTTCTTTTAGATATCTTCCCTTCATCTTCAACTCACCCTGTGCCTGCTCTCTCTCTCTCTCTCTCTCTCTCTCTCTCTCTCTCTATCTCTCTCTCTCTCTCTCTCTCTCCCTGTATGTATATATATATATATATATATATATATATATATATATACACATATATATATACACATACATATATACATACACACTCACATATACATATATATGCATAAAGATATATATATATATGCATATTCCCTTCAGCTACCCAAATACTGAGGTCTCATGAATCATACACATCATCTTTCCATGTAGGAATGTAAACAAAACAGTTCAACTTTAGTCCCTTGCAATTTCTTTTTCTTGTTCTTTTTCTTGATTACCTTTTCATGCTTCTCTTGATTCTTGTGTTTGAAAGTCAAATTTTCTATTCAGCTCTGGTCTTTTCACTGAGAAAGCTTGAAAGTCCTCTATTTTATTAAAAATCCATATTTTGCCTTGGAGCATGATACTCAGTTTTGCTGGGTAGGTGATTCTTGGTTTTAATCCTGGCTCCATTGATCTCTGGAATATTGTATTCCAAGCCCTTTGATCTCTTAATGTAGAAGCTGCCAGATCTGTGGTTATTCTGATTATGTTTCCACAATACTCAAATTCTTTCTTTCTGGCTGCTTGCAATATTTTCTCCTTGATCTGGGAGCTCTGGAATTTGGCGACAATATTCCTAGGAGATTTCTTTTGGGGATCTATTTGAGGAGATGATCTGTGGATTCTTTCAATTTCTATTTTGCCCTGTGGCTCTAGAATATCAGGGCAATTCTCCTTGATAATTTCTTGAAAGATGATATCTAAGCTCTTTTTTTGATCATGGCTTTCAGGTAGTCCAATAATTTTTAAATTATCTCTCCTGGATCTATTTTCCAGGTCAGTGGTTTTTCCAAAGAGATATTTCACATTGCCTTCCATTTTTTTCGTTTCTTTGGTTCTGTTTCATAATATCTTGATTTCTCATAAAGTCACTAACTTCCACTTGCTCCAATCTAATTTTTAAGGTAGTATTTTCTTCAGTGGTCTTTTGGACCTCCTTTTCCATTTGGCTAATCTGCCTTTCAAGGCATTCTTCTCCTCATTGGCTTTTTGGAGCTCTTTTGCCATTTGAGTTTGTCTATTTTTTAAGGTGTCGTTTTCTTCAGTGTATTTTTCAGTATTTTTTTGGGTCTCCTTTAGCAAGTCCTTGACTTGTTTTTCATGGTTTTCTCGCATCCTTCTCATTTCTCTTCCCAATTTTTCCTCTACTTCTCTAACTTGCTTTTCCAAATCCTTTTTGAGCTATTCCATGGCCTGAGACCAGTTCATGTTTTTCTTGGAGGCTTTTGGTGTAGGCTCTTTGACTTTGTTGACTTCTTCTGGCTGTATGTTTTGGTTTTCTTTGTCACCAAAGAAAGATTCCAGAGTCTGAGACTGAATCTGGGTGCGTTTTCGCTGCCTGGCCATATTCCCAGCCAACTAACTTCACCCTTGAGTTTTTTTGTCTGGGTATCACTGCTTGTAGACTAACGAGTTCTATGTTCCATGTTTGGGGGGGAGGTGCCAGCTCTGTCACACCAGCACTCCTCCTTCCCCAAGATCCCCCAGCCCAGGCTGGGCTTAGATCTTTAGCAGGCTGTGCACTCCTGCTCTGATCTACCACTTAATTCCTCCCACCAGGTAGGCCTGTGGCCGAAAGCAACTGCAGCTGTAGCTCTGTAGCTGCCCCCGGGGCAGAAGCCAAACTGCAAACTCCTTCCACTCCCACAGCTTTTCCCACTAACCTTCTCTGTTGTCTTTGGTATTTGTGGGTTGAGAAGTCTGTTAACTGCTGCAGCTCCCTGATTCAGGGTGCGAGGGCCCGCTTTGCCCAGCTCCTGGTCTGGTTGGTCCGCACCGCCCATGCTGAGCTCTGCTCTGCTCCTGTCCACTCTCAGCTCCCAGCTCCATGCGGGATAGACCTCACCCAGAGACCATCCAGGCTGTCCTGGGCTGGAGCCCTCCTTCCTTCTGCTATTTTGTGGTTTCTGCAGTTCTAGAATTGGTTCAGAGCCATTTTTTATAGGTTTTTGGAGGGGCTCGGCGGGGAGCTCACTCTAGTCCCTGCTTTCCAGCTGCCGTTTTGGCTCCGCCCCCTATCTATTTTCATAAAGGTCAATTGTCAATAAACATTTACAATAAACAATAAACAATAAACATTGCTCATAGAGCACAGCACCTTCTCTGATGTGGGAACACCATGCTGAAGGGTCCTGTGCCAGTGTCTCCCATGTAACACAGCCAATTCCAAAGTTCATAAGAGAGACCTTGGGAGTGTCCTTGTATCACTTCTTCTGCCCACCATGTGAACACTTGCCCTGTGTGAGTTCTCCATAAAATAGTCTTTTTGGCAAGAGTACGTTTTGCATTCAAACAACGTAGCCAGCCTATTGGAGTTGAGCTCTCTGAAGCAGAGTGTGAATGCTTGGCAGTTTAGTTCAAGTAAGGACCTCAGTGTCCGATACCTTATCCTGCCAGGTGATCTTCAGAATCTTCCTAAGATAATTCAAATGGAAGTGATTCAGTTTCCTGGTATAGCACTGGTAGACTGTCCAGGTTTCACAGGCATGCAACAATGAAGCCAGCACGACAGCTCTGTAGACCTTCAGTTTGATAATTAGTCTAATACCTCTTTTCTCCCATACTTTCCTTTGGAGCCTCCCAAACACTGAGCTAGCTCTGGCAATGCATATGTCAACCTCATTATCAATGTGTACATCCCTGGAAAGTATACTACCAAGGTAAGTGAACTTATCATCAGCATTCAAAACTTCTCCATTTGCTGTAACTGATGGTTCCACATATGGATGCTGTGGTGATGACTGATGGAGCACCTGTGTTTTCTTGGTGTTAATTGTCAGGCCAAATTAGCACAAGCAGCAGAGAAGTGATACATACTTTGTTGCATCTCAGCTTCAGAGGCTGCACTGGGTGCACAATCATGTGCAAACAGAAAATCATGCACCAACACTCCCTCCACTTTGGCCTTGGCTTGTAGCCTTTTCAAGTTGAAGAATTTACCACCAGTATGGTAGGTGGCTTTTGCGGTAGCAAAACAAATAGTACGATAACATCTAGATCAGGATAAATTGGACCTAATCAATAATGGAGGCACTTAAGTCAAGAGGGGTTGGGGAAGGCTTCCTGTGCAAGGTGGGATTTGTGTTAGAACCTGAAGGAAGCCAGGCAAGTACAGTAGGCAGAGATAAGGAGCGAAGGCATTCCAGGCATGAGGCACAGCCAGAGAAAAAGCCTGGAGCTGAAAAAACGAGTATCTTGTTGTGGAACAGCCACTATATTGACGAGTGCTTGGTGGGGAGTATGGTCTAAGAAGACTGGAAAGTAGGAGGGGGCTAGGTTATGAAGGGCTTCGAATGCCAAACTACTGTCATATCATGCTAACTTGTGAGATTTCTTTCTAAGATCAATATACCTTAGTAGATATAAAGACAACTCCTATTTATTTGGAGATTGTCTTCAAGTGACTCATAGTAATGGTAAACTGAGAAATAATGCACTGGCCTGAAATCTCTTGGACAGATAATATGGCGTTCCTAGAAAGGAATCACAGGCCTTCACAACTGAGATTTGGAAGGATACCAAAGGCCACGTCATGTTAGGGGTCACTAACAAGGATTACTCCCCAGTCTGCAAGGTGAAGAAAACAAATGTGTTCCTGCATGGAGACCATGAGAATCTACTTACAGCAATGTTCTTTCTAACGTGTTTAAGTTGAGATCCTCCAATTCTACTACCTGAACAACACAGAACTAGTCATGGGTATTGAATGCTGTAGTCTAGTGTTGGGGAAAGGGTTCTGGATTTGGGATCAGTACACCCGGGTTCTACTTCCAACTAGGAATGGTAGTTAACACTAGATGTGACTAGGACAAGTCTTTTAACCTCTCCCTTGCCTTTCAGATTCCTGCTCTTCTTTAAATTCTTTCCTTATCCCCTGCAAGGAACCAAAGCTGAATGCTTCAGCTACTTTCTTAGCAGTATGCAATGCCACAGTACCTTTAGCAGTGGAGGAAACCAAGTAAGCCAAGGGCATCTTCCAAACGGGGACAGAGGAGCTAATAAAATAAAATAATAATATAATAACAATACCAAGCATTTGTACATCAACTTTAAGGTTTCCAAAACACTTTAAAAATTATCTCATTTGATCCTAGGCAAGCCAACATTGTGACATAGCAGCCAAAGAAAGTTAATTTGATCTTCTGTTATGTTAATAGATGCTACATTAAATGCTGACGACTAGAAGTCCTAGAAGACCTCATAGATATCGGTAAGATGAAATATAATCAGAATACGGCTCTGGTTGGGTCTACCTTATTTGAAAGAAACAGGATAGGTGAAAAGAGAGGAAGAACCGGGAGAGAGAAACATATGGGGAAACGTTTGAGTAAAGATAAAACCGGGGAGAAACACAAGCAATTTTTTGTACGTAGACCACCTGGACAGAAAGGAAACAGATGAGGAGTTTGTGAAGCAGATTACAATCCTAGCATAGACATATGTTCAATATGGCAGTGTTGGGGACTTCATTTATTTAGAAAATGTGCTTCAGCTCTGTCTGCCACAAGCAAAGCAACTAATACCCTCTAAGACAATGATAAGTCCTTCAAACAATCGAAGGACCAACAAAGAGAAATTCTATTCTAGATCCGATTCTCACAAATAGAAGAAAATGACTTATGGGGCAGAAATGAGGAAATGATCATTCTTCATAGAGTTTGTCAGAGGGAAGAGAAAAGCCAGGCATATTCTCGCACACTCTGCATTTTGGTAGGGTAGATTATAAATGGTTCTGCAGAAGGACAGGTAGAGGCCATGAACTGAAATTCTACCTGGGAAGCAGCTCAGAAAGGATGGGAAATAATTTCAAGGGGAGGAAAGGGGAGCTGTCTGAAGATAACTATGTGGATGCACAAGGAACTTTCCAGTCATTTTAGGTTTTGCAAAACTGTACGGAAGATGAAGTCAGGTAACAGGGTGAACGGAAAAGTATGGCATGGTCCTAAAAGAATATTGTCAGGATTATAAAAATTAAGAATGAGCTGAGGCTGGTGAGCAAAGCTAGGGAAAACAAAAGGGATTTTTTAAAACTCTTGTGGGGAAATTGATCAAATTGATCAAAGAAGAGAGAGGAACACTGCTCGTGTGTAGGAGCTGATGAGAGCCAAAAACAGAGTGAAGGTAGAACTACTCAACCCTTACCTTACTTCTATTTTTCACTGCCAAGGAGAACGATGTCTAGGCAGTAAAGAACAGAATAAAAATGAGTGATGGGGAGTTGAAATCCAAAATAATGGCTAACGAATGTCTAGAAAAGGAAGCAGGGATTTCAGTGAGACATCGGGACATGTTCAAGACCAGATAAGTTTAGATTAAGTTTTTTTTTTGGATGGCATTGTTAAACTGGTAAATGAGGGTAAATATGTTTCATAGTTTGTCTAGATTTTAGAGAACTATTTTGATAAATAACTCTGTGCTATTCTTGTGGAAAAGATGAAGCTATTTGGGCTAGAATCATAGTACAATTAGATCGACGGATTCAAGACTGACTGACCAGACTTAAAACATAGCTGTTAATGGTTCAGTGTCATTTGGGCAAGAGGTCTCCAGTTGAGTGCCCTGCTTGTAGTCCATGCTGTTTAACATTTTTATAAATCACTTGGATGAAGAAAGAGATGTTGTGCTTATCATTTTACAGATGACATAAAACTAGGAGGGATAGCTATCACACTAGATGACAGTCAGGATCCCAAAACTTTGACATTTGGCTTAATCTAGTAAGACAAAATGTAAAAGGTATAATTTAAAGTTTTACATAGGCTCAAAAAATCAAATTCACAAATACAATATAGGGACAGAATAGTTATACGATAGTTCATCTGAAAAAGATATGAAGGTTTTAGAGGACTGCTAAACTCTATAAGCAAATTAGATTGCTAGGCGGCGCAGTGGATTACATACTGGGCCTGGAGTCAGGAAGGTCAAATCTGGCCTCAGACGCTAGGTAGCAGTGTGACCCTGAGGCAGTGGTTTAACCTCTATCTCCCTGTTTCTTCGACCATAAAATGGGGTTACAACAACAACCTCACAGAGTTGCCACCAGGATCAAATGAGATATTTGTAAAGTACTTAGCACAGTGACTGTCACATAGTAGGCACTACATGAATGTTTATTTCTTTTCCTCCCCCTCCCTCCTCCAATGCAAGTATCCAAGAAAACCTAATATAATCTTGCGCCACACTGAGAAGGGTAACTTCCGGGCATAAGGGAATGATAGGAATTCTACTCTTCCCTGATTAGACTGCGTCTGAAATATCTAGTTCAATTGTGTAATCCAGAAGTTTATGAAACATATTAGGATAGGGAGTGTCCAGAGGATAATTCTGAATTCGTGTCATTTTAAGATTGGTTGAAGGAGCTAAAAATGATTACTTGGGAGAAAAGAGCACCTAGTCCCCTCCCTCCCGCTATCTTGTGTTGCGTGTGTGCACATAACAAATAATATGCGTATATGTTTGTATATTCGCACACGTGCGTTTATATATGCACAGGTATGTATATACACACACATATATGGACATACACACACACACACACACACACACACAGACACATACACGCTCTTTTACCTAACAGAATGAAAGCCCCTTGAGGCCAAGGACTGATTTATTTATGTCTTTGTAGGTCTAGCAAACAGCGCCTGGCACATACTAGGTGCTTGATAAATGTTTGTTGATTGAAAACACTCAGAGTTATCCAAAAATGGAACAGACAGTCTCAGGTTGTAGTGGGTACCCCCCTGGCCCATACCGGAAGTTTCCAAGCAGAAGGTGGAAGAATTTTAGGCTAATGTTGAAAATCATTTCTGGAAGATATGCCTCCTTGGAAGTAGAAGGAAATATCCAGAAACATGCTAGAAAATGGGAAGAAATAAGACTGAAATTAACAATTTGTCACAGACAATCCACGTGATAATCCGATTGCGATATGATGGTTATTTGTTAAATGATCAAATTACAGGAGATAGGATGTTCTTCATAACGGAGTTTGAATACACATATACATATATACACATATATGTTATCTTTGTATACATTGATTACTTATAGATATTTGTCTAAATAGATGATTGATAGGTAGGTAGATTTTTATTTTGCCCCCTTCTTGGGCATGCGGTTTCACTAGTAGAGAACTCCTACTGTGTAACTTCTGAAAATGCAGATCAACATCATCTCTGAAATTTGAAGTCTTACAGAGTTGCTGGGGGCCCTGAGAAGTTTTTTAACTTTCTTTTTTTTTTTTTCAGGATTTAAGAGACCTAGATTGGTCATGTGAAAAAAAAGCCTTTACTTTTTACCCTTTAATGACTTAATGAGTAAAGAGGGTATTGCAACTTCAGTTCATATGCTATGATATAATATAATAATAAATATAAATTATAATGCAGTAAAAGGTTATATAATGTAATGTTATGTTATGCCATGCTGATGTTATATTATGGAATAGGAAGGGCTGGACTGGGCTCCATGGGTTGTTCCTCATGAAACAGAAGAATGCTGACCAAACTATCATACTCCAAATCATTCCTATCATACAATTGTAAAAACTACAGCCCAAGGCTTGGCTCCTCACATACATCATTGCCTTGGAACATGTGAGAGAACATGTTACCATTGCTGTCATTTAAAAACTCTTAAACTCAAGAAACTACAATAAATTAGTGAGATTGGTGGGGAAAATAGTATGATCTCCAATGGTATCAATAGATATGACAAGACCATAGACCCAGAACTGGAAGGAACCTTAGAGGTTAACAGCTCCTAAGCTTTTCTTTTACAGATGAGGAAACTGAGGCCCATAGGGGCTAAATTGATTTGCTTGCCTAATATCACTGTGAGATTAATTTTTTGGAGGCTTTTTTGGATTGGGTTGTTAAGCTGGTAAATCAGGGTAAATATATTTCATAGTTTGCATAGATTTTAGAGTACCAGGGCTGGGAGGGGGCTGCGAAGGAGGGGATTTGAATCCAGATCTACTGACTTGTGTCCTTCCCACTGACTCTCTAATCCATTCATAACACTGGTGCTATTTACTGTGAAACTTGAGCTTAAGAATTTATTTGAAAATGAAACTGCCATTCCTGGAAGGTAAATCTCTTAACCTCATTCTAAAGAAAAGAGGCTGCTCAAATTCAGAATCTTGCAGGTGCTGAGGCTTTAAGGTGAACACTGTGGACAAGTTGCCCATGCAAGTCCATAAAAATCCACAAGGTGGCAGAAGCGCACCATCGGCCTCCCCTGCAGCTGCTCCCAACAGACATTATCATTTAATCCTCTTTGCTATGTGGTCACAGTACTTGCTGCCAGAAAGATTTCACACCTCAAAGAATAGTCTCTTGTCTTAGGTACTGCTTGTTAGTACACAGCCTATGCTCATCACAGACAAAGGGACAAAAGGAACCAGGAAAATTCTAAAGCAAACAGAATTATAAACCTATTCAATAACCACTGGGAGGTGACATATTTAAAGTGTTGCCTTTATTATTCCAAAGTCTCCCAAAATCCCTCTGCAGGCCAGGTCTGAGTATTTCCTGCTCTCAACTTCTTTTGTTGTTGTTTACTAGACTCCTTTCACTTATGCAATGGCATATAAATTAAGTTTAGTTGCAAAAATCACTGATTTCAGACTCTGAAGACCTGGGTGTGAATTCAGACCCTGCTGTGTGACCAGGAGCGAATCACTTTACCTCCCTGATCTGAGAAATAAGGGGGATGGATTAAATCAGGGGTACTTTATGTATTGTGGCATGGTCCTCTTTGGCAGTCTGGTGAGGCGCTTCTCAGAAGATTGTTTTCAGATGCATAAATAAAATACATTGAATTCCAAGTGAAACCAATTATAGTGAAATACAGTTCTAAAAATATTTTTAAAAACAGATTCATGGACACGAGGTTAAGAACTTTTAGTTAGATGAGCTCCCTTTCAACCCTAAGTCCCAAAGCCTATTTTTAGCCTCATCAGATGAGAGGTGAGTCTATTGGCAATAAAGGAAATTAAAGTTTCCCCTGTGCTTGGCCCAGTAGAGTGGAGGGAATTAAAGGCATCTTTAAGCCTTCTTCTTTCTGTATTTCAATGGATCTGCAGTTTCATTCTTATGGGTACTCTCCAACACTACAGAATAAAACCATCCAGGCTTTCTCATGCTGTATGACTCTTGTCCCTGCCGTTGCCCAAAGTTCTGGGAGTCTTCCCTCTACATCTGATTGTGTGAATATTGGTGAGGCAGGTACACTGCTCATCTCCTTTTCTAGCCCTCCTTCTCTGATGACATCCCTTATGTCACTTCTCTCCAGCAACTCAGTGTTGATAATAGGTTGGAGCCTATTCATGCCCACCCCATACCCCTCGTTCGCCCTATAGATAAAGCTCAACTATAATTCTTCAGAGACTATGGTTTTCGTGCCAACCCATTACACTCTCAAGAATACCAATGTTAAAAAGAGCCTGAATTCTACCTTCAGACTTACACTCATAACACTTGTCACCTAGATTCTCTTATAAAACGCAAATACTCTTGTGCAAAAGTAACACATTAGGTCATATATATATATATATATATATATATGTATGTATATATATGTATATATACACACACATATATATATCTTTATGATTACAATATGCTTTCAAATATATTATCTCTTTTGATCAATACAACCACCCTTTGTGAAACAAATACTGTACCCATTTTGGAGATAAAACTGGGCTCTGAGACATTGTGACTTCTTCAAAGTTACTCAGCTAGTAAAGGGCAGAGTCGACACCCAAACCCAAATACCCATCGCTCCTAGTTAGGCATTATTCTATACATCCTACCCTTTATTATCACTCCTGTATCAAATAATTTTCCCTTGAACAGAAATTTATTTTCAACCTTTCCCACCCCTAGCCCTCACTCTGTGTTCAGAAGAGAACACTGGGTGCCCAGGAGAAGTAGGTACATATAGTGTGCCTCAAAGACATCCCTTCTCTATACTTTTGTCCAGGGCTGTCCTATGTGCAGCTCTGTTAAGAAAACCAGGACCCTTTGGTGACTGGCACTTTGCAGCCCTTGGTTTCATTTGTAAACTGTCTCTTGGACGACATGCCTTTGTCCAAAATGAACCACCATATTTCTGATTTGTCAGCTCAAAGGACCATATACAATCATGTGTAGTGCTGGAAGGGGCTTTATCCATCCTTCAGATGAGGAAACTGAGGCCTAGGGAAGTAAAAGTAGTGTCAGAAATGGGCTTCAAACCCAAGTTTTCAGACTCCAAAGTTTGTGCTCTTCCTCCTGTACCACACTGGTCCTACCTACTCACTATACAGATGAAGAAACTGACTTAAGGCTCGGTATTTCACATCCATGGTACTTTGCTTACAGACCACATGTTTCATTGTCCTTAAAGAACTTCTTCCACTCACCTTACTTGAAGTTGCTCAATTAGATTACAAGCTCCCTAAAGAGGGAGGGGGCAGCTAGGTAGCACACTGGATAGAGTGCTGGGTCTGGAGTCAGGAAGACCTGGGTTCAAATCCAGCTTCAGACACTAACTAGCTGTGTGACCCTGGGCAAGTCACTTAACCCTGTTTGCTTCCCTTTCCTCATCTGTAAAATGAGCTGGAAATGGTAAACCACTTTGGTATCTTTGCCAAGAAAACCCCAAATGTGGTCACAAAGAGTCATATATGACTGAAATGACTGAACAGCAAAAACAAGGAGAGAGGAATGTCCTTTTGTTTTGTGTTCACTCTTTCCAACCAGCCGCCTCATGGTGGTTCCCAGTATAGTCCTCTATATACTATGCATACTCAATAACTCTTGTTGACTGATTGACTAATTCATATCACAAGATAGCTGTTTCAATAACCCATTGTTTGCTCTGGTCTGCTTATAGCCAGCCTGGCAAAGTAAACACCACCTTCAGTTCAGGCAAGTTGGCTGTACTCTTGGATCTCATTGCTGGTAATCCTGTTTTGCCAGATAATGTTAAGGATGTCTCCTGGATCCTCCTAATGAACCCACTCAAGAAGTCAGATAGAACACCTAGACCATCTGTAGCATAGATGGATTTATCCCAATAATAATAAAAGAATGCAAACTGCCATGAAATGATTGAGACATAGTATTAAATGTTAAGCCCATAACCTCCCAGGGTCATAGTTGCTACATGGTTCTGAGTTAACTGTTTATGGAAGATGTGTTCTTTTTTTAAGACTGAGAGACAGGGAGCCAGGATGGCAGAGAAAAGTCAGGGACTTGCCAGAGCTCTTCCAAATTCTCCTCCAAACAACTTTAAATTGAACCTCAAAATGAATTCTGGAGCAGCAGAACTCAAAAAAGGAGGGGATGGAAAAATTTTCTAGCCCAAGACAGTTTAGAAATGTTGGCAGGAAAGGTCTGTCTCACCAGGGTGAGAGTGGAGTTTAGTTCAATGCAGGCTGCACCAGTTCAGGCTAACAGCTAGCACCAGCATGCTAGCAGCAGGTTTTGGTGGCAACTGAATCAGCAGTGGCAGCAATCAATGACTTCCAGACCACTCAGCCCACAGATGGCAAGGGGGTCAGACAACTGGTCAGAAGGAGATTATAGGGGTTCCTTTGCTGACACTGGGTGAAAGACTCTGATGGATTGCTCATACATGGGTCCAAGTCTCAGTAGTGGGTCACAGTCCAGAGGTGAGGAGAAGCACTAGGACACCAGAGCTTGCAGCCACTGAGGAGCAGGGACCCTGGTCCCTGTTCCAGGGTACAGTCCAAGACAGCAGTCACCGCCCATCTTCTTAGATGACACCACCTTGGAAGAACTGAAAACTTACAGGGAGAGCAAAGGCAAAAAAAGCCCGAAGCTTAGGACAGTACCCCCTCCATTCTGGAAGCAGACCCCCACTTTAACATAGAGTTAAAAGTCAAGAAATAAGCTGGCAAAAATGGGCAAACAACAGCAACAAAAAGAAGCTGACTGTAGAAAGTTACTACGGTGACAGGGAAGATCAAAGCACAAAGTCAAAAGACAACAAAGTCAAAACTGCTATATCCAAAGCAACAAAGAAAAATGGAAATTTGCCTCAGGCCCCAAAAAAGGGTTCCTCAGAGAGCCCAAAATGATTTTAAAAATGACATAAATGAAGGCAAGGAAAAAAATGGGGGAAATAATGAGAGCAATACAAGAAAATCATGAAAAAAGAGTTAACAACTTGGTAAAGGAGGCACCAAAAATACTGAAGAAAAAAAAAAATCTTTAAAAACAGAATAGGCTAAGTGGTTTAATAAAAAAGCACAAAAATCCACTGAAGAAAACTCCTTAAAAAACAGAACTAGGCAAATAAAAAAAGATATACAAGAATTCACTGAAGAAAAGAACTTTTTAAAAAGCAAGATTGGCCACATAGAAAAAGAGCTACAAAAGTTCACTTAAGAAAAGCATACTTTTTAATACTCCCTAAGAAGTATACTTGGCCAAATGGGAAAGGAAATGCAAGAGCTCAATTAAGAAAATAATTCCTTAAAAATCAGAACTGGGCAAATGGAAGCTAATGACTTTGTGAGACATCAAGAAACAAACAAAACCAAAAGAATGGAAAAATAGAAGACGATGTGAAATATCTCACTGGAAAAACAACTGACTTGGAAAATAGCTCCAGGAGAGATAATTTAAGACTTATTGGATTACCAGAACACCATGATCAAAAAAAAGGAGCCTAGACATCATCTTTCAAGAAATTATAAGGAAAAATTCCCTGATATTTTGGAAGCAGAGGGTAAAATAGAAATGGAAAGAATCCACTCATCACCTCCTAAAAGAGGTCTCAAAATGAAAGCTTCCAGGAATATTATAGTCAACTTCTAGAGTTCCCTGGTCAAGGAGAAAATATTGCAAGTGGTCAGAAAGAAACAATTTAAGTATCATGGTACCACAGTCTGGCTAACAAGATTTATAGCTTCTACATTAAAGGTTCAGAGGGCTTGGAATATGATATTCTAGAGGGCAAAGGAACTAGGTTTACAACCAAGAATCACCTATCCAGCAAAACTGAGTGTAGTCCTTTAGGGAGAAAATGGATATTCAATGAAATAGAGGACTTTCAAGTATTCTTGATGAAAAGACCAGAGCTGAATAGAAAATTTGACTTTCAAATACAAGACACAAGAGAAGCATAAAAAGGTAAACATGAAAGAGAGATCATAAGAGATTCAGTGAGGTTAAACTGTTTATATTCCTACATGGGAAGATGATACCTGTAACTTCTAAAAACTTTCTCATCATTATTTGGGCAGTTAGAAGGAACATACATAGACAAAGGAAATGGGTATGAGTTGACTATGATGGGATATCTTAAAAAATAAAATTAAGGAGTGAAAAAGAGGAATGTGCTGGGAGAAGGGTAAAGGTAGAATGGGGTAAATTATCTCACAGAAAAGAGGCAGCAAAGAGCTTTTACATTGAAGGAGAAGAGGGTTGGGGGTGGTGCTTGAACCTTATTCTCATCAGAATTAGCTCAAAGAGGGAATAACATACACATTCAGTTGGGTATAGAAATTTATATTGTCCTACAGGAAAGTAGGAGGGAAAGAGGATAAGAGAAGATTGCCAGATTAATAGAAGGGAAGGAAGATTAGGGGAAGTGGTAGTCAGAAGTAAAACACTTTTGATGATGGATAAGATGGAAGGAGAGTGAGATCATTATGAAAGGGGAAAAATAGGAGGGACAAATGCAACAACAATCAGATTGTCTACTATGACAGAAAAGGAAAAGGACAAATGTTGGATAAGATGTGGGAATATTGAGACAACTAATGCATTGTTTGTGCAGTTGTGACTTGATTCAACCATTCTGGAGAGTAATTTGGAACTGTACTCAAAGGGCCATAAAACCATGCATACCCTTTGACCCAGCAACACAACTATTAGGTCTGTATCCCAAAGAGATAAAACCCCAAAAGTATATGTATACAAATATTTATAGAAGCTTTTTTGTGACAGCAAATAATTGGAAAGTAAGAGGATGCCCATGAATTGGGGAATGACTAAGTTGTGGTATATGATTGTAATGGAATATTATCATGCTATAAGAAATGACAAGCAGGACACTCTCAGAAAACCTTGAAAGACTCACATGAACTGAGGTAAAATGAAAATGAGTAGAACCAGGAGAACATTGTACAAAGTAACAGCAATATTATACAATGATCAATTGTGAATGACTTAGATCTTCTCAGAAATACAATGATCCACGACAATTCCAAAGGGCTTATGGTAAAAAACACTATGCATCTCTAGAGAAAGAACTGATGGAATCTTAACGCAGATTGAATCATACTTTTTTTTTACTTTCTTTTTCTTTTTGGTCTATTTCCTTTTACAATGTGAATAACATAGAAATATGTTTTGTATGACTGCACATATATAATGTATTATAAATTGCTTACCTTCTGAATGAGGGGCTAGGGCAGAGAACAAGAGAATTTGGAACTCAAAATTAAAAAAAAAACAAATGTTAAAAATTATTTTTACATGTAATGGAGAAAATAAAATTATATATATTATATATAGTATATAATATAGATAATGTACAATATTATATATGCATATATATGTACACATTAAAGACTGAGAGGCAGCAAGGTGCAGTGGATATGGCACTGACTGAGCGTTAATCTTTCTAAGTCTCAGTTTCTTCTTCAAAATAAGAAGGTGGAAGAGAGAAGGACACTTGATTCTTGCTCTAAATCTATTATTGCTGTTTAGTCATTTTTCAGTCATGTCCAACTCTCTGTAACCTCATTTGGGGTTTTCTTGGCAAAGATATTGGAGTGGTTTGCCATTTCCTTCTCCAGCTCATTTTACAGATGAGGAAACTGAGGCAGAGTCAAGTTACTTGCCCGGGATCACACAGCTAGTAAGTGTCTCTGTCTAAAGTGTCTAAGTCCATTATCTTTCATTATTCTAACATTCATTATGATTAGATCCTTAAGAAGTATCTGGGACAATATACATTCTGCTACTCATCTTGTCTTCAAGAATGTTACAATTCAATTTCTTTTCATTTATTTTATTAATATTTATTGAGGACCTAAGGCACTACAGAGTAGGCAATGGGCCCTCAAAGAACCTCAGAGCTGTGGAATGGAATTTAGAAATCTAACCTAGTACCAATTTTATAGATGAAGAAACTGAGATCTACAAAGGAAAATTTAACTGAATTCAATTAAAGAAACATTTCTTTTTTTTCTTCCTTCCTCCAAAGGCTACTATTAAGTGTGAAGATATATATCGACAGAGATATATAGATATGTCAATATATCAATTACATATATACACACACACACCTACACACACATATATATATATATGCATGCATATATATATATACACATATATATATATATATACATATATGTATATATGTAGTTCCCTCTTTAACCCATTCTCAATGAAAGTAGGTTACCAGAACTACCAGTCCTCCTTCTCCATCTAATTGCTCTGTGTCTATTTTCCCTTTTGCACCTCATTTGTATAAAATAATTACTCTTTTTAGCTGTTCCTAAACGGTTTTACTTTTAAAGTCATATCATACTCAGGTCTACCCCAATCTTTCTTACAAACTACCCAATTATGAATGACAATCTTAGACATACATTTTACGTTTTACATACATAAAAGGCAAATGGTCTGTCCTTATTGAATCCCTTGTAATCAGTCTTTGGTGTGTTTCTTTTGGCTCTTGTATGTCTAATCCTCTATGAAGTTCAGGTTGTTTTGTTTTTTAAACAAATTCCTGAAAGTCTGACAGTTGATCAAATATCTATTTTATTTTCATTCAGGATTATGTTTAACTTTTCTGGGTATGATATTTTTGTCCAGAACCCCATTTCTTTTGCTTTTTTATATATAATATTTCAAGACTTGCGGTCCTTTAGTGTCTCCACTGCCAAGTCTTGTGTGATTCTAATTGTGGCACCATCATATTTAAATTGTTATTTTCTTGTTGCTTTTAATATTTTATCCTTCAGCTGGGGGTTGTGAAATTTGACTATAATATTCCTATGAGTTTTCCTTATAGGATCTCTTTCAATTGGTGATTGGTCAACTTTTTTCCATTTCTACTTTCCCCCTTTGTTCTAATACTTCAGGACAATTTTCTTTATTTCTTGTATTATTGTATCAATTCTCTTTTTGGTCATAGATTTCAGGTAGTCTAATTATTCTTATGTTTTCTCTTCTTGATCTATTCTCCAGTTCAGTTGTTTTTTTTATGTTTTACTTTCTCTTCTATTTTTTTTCATTCTTTATATTTTGTTTTCCTATTTCTTGGTCTCTTCGCTGGCTTCCCCTTGCCAAATGCTTATTTTCAAGGTATCATTTTCCTCCTTAAGATTCTGGATCTCGTTTTCTAACTGGTTGACTTTCTTGTCATAATCTTCTTGTTTTTCTTGATTGTTCTTGGGTTTTTGTTTTTGTTGTTGTTTTCAGGTTTTTTTTCCCTCAATCTCTCTCATTAGACTTTTAAAGTCTTTTTAAAGTTCTTCTATAAATTCTTTTTGGGCAGGTGACCATATGACATTACTCTTTGGGGTAGAAGAGGGTTTCTTTGCTTCAATATCCTTCTCTGAAAAATCAACCTTGGTCTTCTCCATTCCCATAATAACTTTCTATGGTTGGATTATTTCTCTTTTGCCTTTGTATTTTTTGTAGTAGTGGCTTAATTTTTGTAATCACCTCTGCTCCTGGGGGTTGGGGAATGGTGTTTCTGGCCTCAGATCTTGAGTTCTCTCCTCTAGCCTCCTCTTAAGCATCTTCTGTGTGCCAGGAACTATGCTAAGTTCTGGAAATGAATAAAATCATAACAGTCTCTGCCCTCAAGGGGTTATAGTGCTAATGGAACAATACAACATGTGCCCAGATAAGTAGGTGCAAACTATATGCAAAATAATTTTAAGAAGTAGCAAGATCTCAAAACTGGAAAGGATCAAGAAAGATCTCATGTTGCAGGCAGTATCTGAGCTGAACCTGGAAGAAGATAAAAATTACGGGAGACAGAGTTGAGGAGAGGGTACATTCCAGATATGCAAAGGCATGGAGGCAGAAGGCAAGAGGTAAATTAATTTGCTCAAGCCCACAGACTCGGAAGTGGCAAAGGCAAGACTCTAAATACAGTACTCTTTGCACTAAGCCTAGAACTTACAATCTGGTACAGGAAAAATGAATGCATGAATAGCATTTATTAAGCCTTTACTCTGTTGGGTAAGACATATACACAATGAGTTACAATAAATACAAGGTAAACTATTGAAGTTCAATAAGAGAGATATAAAGTGCTAAACTGGTTTAAACATAATCTGCCTTTGAGGAAACAGGGATTTCTTCTCGTTGCAGGGTGTCAAGGAAGAGGCTAAGCTTTCCTCATTTTATAAACTAAAGCATCTAAGGAATACATATTAGAATTCAGATTTCAATTTTTTCAAATGTCTTTAGCACAGTGCACGGCACACATTGGGTGCTTAATAAGTGCTGGTTGACTTAACTGGGTAAAGCGGTGGGATGACTTTGTTGAGGGCCACTTATTCAAATGAACCCTTTCAGGTTTTAAGTACTAGATTTGGTGGTCACAGAACTTCGGTTCAAATCTCACTTCCATCATTTGTTACATGACCTGGCCAAGCCCCTTAACTTTTCTGGGTCTCAGTTTAAGCATTTATAAAATGAGGAAGTTTGGCCAAATAGACTCAAAGATCCCATCTAAAACTTTGATCCTAACGCTCCATGATGATAAGCCATATTTTGGAAAAGCATTAATCACTGTTTTTCTGGTGGTTCAAATTACTGTATTAACCAGCATGTGACTGGTTTCCATTTAGCCAAAAAGCAGACCAGCAGTCCATGAACAACATAGAGGATCATATCTCATTTTAGAATAATACAAAAGACATTCTTAAGACCAGCCCTCTAAGTTGCAAAGATGTATATTTAGTCTGGATTAAGAAAACACTTTTTAATAATCGGAGGTATTTTGAAGTGGAATGAGCTAACACTGGCCTTAGCAGGATTCTCCCCAACTAAAGATCTGCCACCAAAAGCCACTTACTGGGCAATGTTGCCGATGGGATTATTATTCAGGTAATAGGTTGGAATCAACAGCCAACTAGGAGAGTATGAGATCCTATAATATTCTCTGGTCATTTGTATCATAAAAAATATTTACTGGGCTTCTATCAAATTTAACTCATCATGCTAGGCACAAGATAACATCCTATTTATCGCCATTACATTAAGTATAATGCCTGTCCTCTACAAAAAAAAAAAATCCTTCAGTGATTCCATTTTGCTTATAAGATCAAGCCCAAAGCTTCATCCCATTCAAATTCAATTCAAATCAGTTCCACAAACATTTATTAAATACCTACAAAGTGCAAAGTGCTGCTTTCCACAATCTGTATTTTCCCCTTATCTATTCTGTCTTATCCCACTAACAGGACAAGCTTCACAAAACATGCCTGGGAGGAGCAACTGGAAAAGTATCCTCAAATGAATCTTTAAAGACAAATTCAGCTGGGGAAAGGGTACAGAGACCCTGGAACTCCAGTTCCCAAGATGGGGGTATTGGAATGCAGAGAGGCAACGCCACCTTAAAAATGGGGTGAGGGTAAGTAGGGTAAAGCAGTCCAGGGTACAGTTATGAAGCAAGAGATGCATGCCATCTGGTAGCTTCCTATTTTAAGTAATTATTTTTGCTAACTTGGTGCTAAGTTCTACTGTTTCTATTATGTTGAAGGCGTGAGCACTGTTCTATCCATCTAAATTTTGACATCCTAGGGGAAAGCACTAGTCCTCCCTTTCTTATAGTTCTTCCTACTACTCTCCAGGCTACATTGTAGCCTGATTCATCTCTGTAAGACATTCTCGACCATACTATAGAAACTTCTTCATCTTGGAAGCCGACTCCACCCTTGGATCTGTACTGCTTTGTGTTTTTTTAAACAATTGAAATCATGCAAAACATATTTCCATGTTAGCCACGTTGCAAACAAACAATGACAACAAAAGAAAGTGAAAAAATTATGTTTCAATATACATTCAGAGTCCCTCAGTTCCTTCTCTGGAAACAGCATTTTTCATCATGAGTCTTTTGGAGATCCTTGATTTGCTGAGAAGAGCTAAGTCTATCAAAGTTAGTCATTGCATGATGTGGATATTACTATATACAATGTTCTCCTGGTTCTGCTCACTTCACTTTGCATCAGTTCACATAAGTCTTCCCATGTTTTATTTTTTTTTCTGAAACTATCCTGCTTATCATTTCTTATAGCACAATAGTATTCCCATCAAAATCATATTTTTTGTACGTATAGACTTAAGTACGTATAGACTTTCTCACACTGAAACTACCTTCTAGCCCATGGCCTCTCCCTCTTATAATTGGCTGGTTCCTCCCAGGATCTCCATTTTAAGAAGGAGGCTAGGCCAATATCTTCGTTCCTCTCCAGGCTGCACTGCTCACTCATCTTCACAGAACTTTCTCTACCATGCCCCTTATCTGGGTACCCTCACTCCCATCCCCACACCCCTTTTTCCAGTGACCTTTTATGTACTGTCTTCCCTCATTAGAATGTAAACTCCTTAAAGGCAGGGATTAGACTTTCTTTCTGCTTGTTCATGTATTCCCATACATTCCCATGTATTCTCAGCACTAAAAAGTACTTAATAAATGTCCATTGACTAGATTGCTTTCCAATACAATTCTCTAGTCTGCCTCAATGTCCTCACTTACCTCTAAACCAAAAATGCTTATTTATACCTACCCCCACCACACCTTTTCTCATTTGGTTCCCATTTCCTGAAATATACCAGCTATTTCTCCCTACCATCCAAATCCTATCCATCCATCAAAGCCCATTTCAATTCCTACCTCCATCATAAAAACCATCAAGCTCCATTGATATAGACCTCCTGTCAACTCAAATAGTATCTACTGTTTCTTCTACTTATTCTTGAACTTATCAGATCCTAGCTTGTATCACTACCCATTGTATGCCTGCATGTACAACTTGCCTCTCCTTGAAGACAGGTCCTATACTTCTTAGATAACCTTCTCAGCTATGCTGTGCACATAGTAGGTCTTCAACAAATACTGTGCAATCACATATTGAATTAAGATAATAGGATCATAGATCTAGAGTTAAAAGGGACCTCAGAGTTCAACCTCCTCATTATATAGATGAGAAAACTCAAGCCTAACAAAGTTAAGTGACTTGGCCAAGGTCACACAGGTAGTAACGATCAGAGGCAGAATTTGAATTTAGGTCTTGTGACTCCATAGCCAGGGCTCTTTCCACTATTCCACACTGCTTCCCTTGAGAGATCAATTAAGTGGTTGGGGGGAGAGAAAAGAAATCTATATCATATATTAAGGTATAAATACTATTTTTTGATGTGGCTAAAAATAAGTCTTTCGAGAAGACATCTAAAAGGGAAAATATGTACTTATATATATATATATATATATGTATATATATATAAAATTTATATACTGTATTTCTTTAATAAGCAGAAACATATAAAAAGCCTCTGACTTAGAACTCCATTTTGCATATTTTGCTAAAATAATAAACTCCTTGAAATTCATATCTAATTTTTTAAATGTGATGAATATGACTGTCATTAAGGAGAGTAATCAAAATTATTTGGTTCTTGTTCCACATATTTTCTTTGAAATTCAAGTTAGAGACATAATAGAAAGTGGATAAGACAGAAGAAGATATTTCATACTGATTTTCCCCTTCAAGTTCCAGAGCCTGCAAAAATGTGTGTTTCAGAATAAAGGGGAGGGGATGAACAATCTCCTCCTCCCAGGATTCATCATGGATTCACCCTTGAGGTCAAGTGTAAATATATTGCTGAAGCTTGCAATCTTCCCAGCTGCTGGTTCCCAGTGTCCTAAGCAGCTCTCACAGCTGCTTCATCAACTGTTAGAGGGCTCAGGGGCCCCACAGCTGCCGAACAGGAAGAACACTTGTGCCTACATACAGTAATCTTCATCCCACCCCATCCCAGGCCCCACACTGGAACGGGCCTATGCAGCTCCTTTTGTGCTCAGGCACAGTATCTCCAATAGGGCAACAGGAAGCATAAATCCACAGAGGGCATCCTTCCAAGTGGGCTATCCTCCGGCCACAGAATGGATAGTTAAATTCATTTGGGTTTTTTGCACATTTTTTCAATATTTCTCTTATTTGACTTGTGACTTTGCTGTTTTAATGTGAGTGGATCTTTTCCTAGCTGATATGACCTTTGTCTGTGTTTCCATTGAGTTTAAAGAGCTTGGCACTCCAACCAGCTGGAGAAGAGGGAAGGGATGATGGCCAACAGGAGATAAAAGAGAATAAAGAAAAATATCCCTTTATACTTAAGTAGCCAAAGCCTCAGATCAGGAATTGCATGTAGGTAATGATCATTTGGACCCAATCCAAATATCTGCTTATGCTGGCAACTTCAGGTAAGTATATTTTAAGCTCCTACAGGGGTTCTTAACTTTTTTGTGTGTCATGGACCCCTTTGGTAGTCTGATGAAACTTATAGATAACTTCTGAGAATTTTTTAAGTGCATAAAATAAAATACATAGAAGTATACAGGAAACAAATTATATTGATATTCGGTTATCAAAATATTTCTTTTAAAAAGTTTATGGAACCCCCCCCCCCATTAAGTTCCCCTGCCCTAACATTTAAGGCACTAGAAAACTGGCCTCAGACATTTTACTACTGAAGTAAAAAAAGAGTAGGGCTGGGAATGAGGTTTTTAAATATATATACACACATATATATTTATGTGTGTGTATGCTCAGTGATTATTAAAGATGTTCATTCTGCATATTTTTGATAAAAGAAATTTCTCCATATGCTTTTTTTTCATATACTTTGATCAAGAATTCTTTAAGTTTTAAGTTGACAACCTTTCAGTTCATAGTTATAATGTGGCTATAGTGAATATAACTTTAAAACAGTAGCCCTGGCAATGTAAGATGTTGGAAGGAAAGATATTCAATTTGAATGCGTATGTGGTTTTTCTTAAGCCTTCCAAAGAATTTTTTAAAAAACCATCATTCTGTTTTTTGTCAAGTAATTTCTTCTGAGCAGAATCCCAAAGAATATTGGGCACAGTTCCTGTTACATGACAAGCATTAAAATGCCTGTTTATTGAATTGGTCTGTGGATTAATTGCATCTTTAATTGTTTACTTTGCTTTAAAGTGATAAGTTTAATACCCATTTACTATTTGGTAAAATGATAAACTGGGCAGCTAGGTAGCACAATGAACAGAGCCCTAGTCTTGGAATCAGGAAGATATCTTCATGAGTTCAAATCTAGCCTCAGACACTTAGCTGTATGACCCTGGGCAAGTCACTTAGGCCTGTTTGCCTCAGTTTCTCACCTAAAAAATTGAACCTTAGAAGCAAATGGCAAACCATTCCACTATCTTTGCCAAGAAAACCCCAAAATGGGGTCACAGAATTGGGCACAACTGACGTGACCGAAAAACAACAAAAAATGAGAGAGAAGTAGGATAACTTGTAGAAAAAGTAAGTAAATTTAATTCAATTCCACAATTTTTTTTCAAGTTAAAGGATTACTCACAGAATTGGAAATGAAAGCCAATAGTTTGACTTCCTTTGCCTGTTACAACTTCTACTCCATTGCTCCCTCCAATAGCGATCTGGCAGCATTCATGAGTACACAGGAACGATTTCATAGTAATTACAACATTCAGCCTGCATTTTATATATACATATATATGTGTATATGTATATGTATGTGTGTGTGTATATATATATATATATATATATATATATATATATATACACACATATATATTACTACTCTCTGCTATTTGGTTTTGATTAGAGGCCAGTGGGTGGTAGCTGGCAGAGCTGACTGGGTAAAGATAGGCCTTAAATCAGTATTCACCTGTCTAATCTCTCAGCAAAGAAGTATGCAGGTAGCCTTGTAACAACAAAAAAATCTTATATTGTTTTGTTGTTGTTTTAAGGCAAGTAAAATATTTTTAGTTGTACACATGGGGAAAAATTCACTTGGAAAGAGCCAAGTTTTAGATGTCTCAAATGATATTAACATTTTTTCTATCTTGTAGATCCATGTCTGGGTAATGTTGTCATATTTATGAGTTCATTAGGTATTCCATCAATAAAGAGATATTCCCTTCCTGGCTTCTTTCTTAGCACCTACCCTTTCCCTCCTCCCTTCCTATTCTTATTTCCTTTCCATTCCTGGCACCCAATCTCTAATAATACTGACAATAAGATTTTGAAATGTTTAGTGTGAAGGTAAAAAGAAAGGTGGAAAGATGAGTGCCGGTCTTTCCCCCCCTCTAAAACACATAATTAAACCTATATATCACTTTTTCCTATAAAAGGTTTTTTATTCATTAAATTTATTATTAAATGCAGTTATCCATACTAGAAATAACTCCACTGCTGACATACTAGAATATAAATGAGATTGCAAAGCAGACTCATGGAGATGGGATAATACCCAATTTGCAGAATTCTCTGTGAATGGGAGTACTAAGGCAAAATATGTTGACTCAACAGAAATGAACTTTCACTCCCTCCTCAGACTAGTGATCCTGCACCGGGAGAATTCCTGAGGTCAAGGTCAGAAAGGAGAAATAGGTCTGCATACTGTATCTTAAATTATGCCAGAAGTCAGACTCAGCCCTCTGTGACTACTGAACTTCACATTTTACATATGAAAACACTGAAGGCTGGCAAACGAGTAACTTGGCAAACACTGGATTCTTAATACAGGGCTGAGGGTTCTATTTTTCTTACTGCTGGATTCTTGGTGAATGTTGATCATAGAAACTTCTGACTGCCTTGTTCAAGGTTCAGTAAAAATCCACCATTAAGCATAAACAGTAGGCACACAGAAACAGGAATTATTGAGATGACAGATTTTGGGGGTTTAGATAGATTTTTTAAGAAGACTAAGAAGGAAGTGATTTGTATTCTCCGCCTGATAATAAGCAAAAAAATGTTCTTTAGCATCAAGTCAACAAGCATTTCTTAAGTACTTTCTATGTTAGGACACTAGGGATACAAAGAAAGGTTAAAAACAGTTGCTGCCTTCAAAGAGTTCACTGTCTAACAAGAGAAAAGAGTCATTAAAATATCACTATATGCTCTTTGTATCCATTAAGGAGAGAAGGTGAAATAGGATCAAATTTCCAGATAAGTTACAGGTTTGGAGAAGCTTTCCTTATAACATTGGAATGAATTATCATAGGAGATTCCTCCTTTGGAGGTCTTTAAATTTAGGGTGGAGTGTCCTTTAGGATTATTTAAATATTTAATAAAATTACTTAATAATATATGTAATATGTTTATTGATAATACAATTAATATAATTTATAATGTATAACATTCACTTGTGTATTTCATAAAAATTAAAAATGTAAATTTTGGGGACTGGGCCTGTGATTTTATCTGGGTAGAGATCCTCCTTTGAGGAATTTCCTTTACTAAGCAGATCAGTACCTTCTCTGAAGGCTACACTCTTAGGGAGTGGCTTGGAAGATGGAAAGATTAAGTGATTTTCCCTAGTACATAGCCAATACTGTATTGTTAGAATTGTTAGAGGCAAAACCCAAACTCAGGTCTTCCTGACTTCAAGGTCAGTTCCCCATCCACTACATCTTAATGTCTCTCATAGATATAACCCTCACTGAATGAAAAGGTGGATTGTCTGACCTTCTGTGATTTTATTCACAGAACCTTCAGTTCTGTTATTATGATTGTTGTTGTTCGGTTATTTCAGTCACGTCCAACTCTCTGTGACCCCATTTGCGGTTTTTTTGACCAACGTACTTCAGTGGCTCACCATTTCCTTCTCCAGCTCATTTTACAGATGGGGAAACTGAGGCAAACAAGATTAAGTGACTTGCTCAAGGTCACATTGGTAGTCTGTTACTGTATATTTGACCAAAACTCATTTCACAAATCTAAGTATAATTTAAGGATCTTATTAGGTCTTTCCTAATCTCCCCAGCTGCTAGCATCTTCTCGCATTTATTTGGTAAATAATTTGTATACACTATCATGTATGTGCTGTCTTCCCTCAATAGCACATAATAACCTCCTTGAGGGCACACAGTTCCATTTTTGCCTTTATATTCCTAGTAACTAGTACATAGCAGTGCCAGTACATTGGAAATATACAAGTTTTTGTTGGTAAACCTTGGAAACCTTAACAAAGGTTGAAGGGCAATCATCATTATTATTAAAATGAAAATAGGAATAATGGACTACATTTTTCTCTTGTTGACACTCTACATTACAACAAAGAATTGTATTGCCACTTCTTGTAGGTTGTTTTAGTCTTGGGTCAGTGAACTTGTTTCATTTTTAAAAATATTTTAATAGCTATTTCAATATAATTGGTTTCCTTTGTTATCCTATGTATTTTATTTTACATATTTAAAAACATTATTCTGAGATGGAGCCCAGAGGCTTCACCAGACTGCCAAAAGGGCCCAAGACATACACACGAAAAAGGTAAAGAATCCCTGCTATAGATGAACTCTTGACAATCTCACAACTAAGATATCCAAAAGGAAGAAGGAAAATAGATCCATAAGTTGTAATTGGGCCAAAAGGTAAGTTGAGTCAAAGGCATCAGTCCTTCAGATGTTTAACTTTTCATGGTGCTCAAACTAACTTCTGATGAGACTACCATGATGCACTGGTCCACAAGAGCTCTTGCTGCCCAGAATCTGAATATAGAAACACCCATAGCATTCATATTAACTCCACTAATGGTCAAGGGCAGCTTATTGCTCTGAAGTATATAGGCTGTTATTTCTTTCTTCATCCCTAAGTCATCACTAGTTTGCCGACCACTATTAAAACACTTTCATGTCTAAATGTAAAGGCCCATATCCTGACATTGATCCAAGGGCGGAACTCCCATTGAAGTCAATGAGAGTGTTGCATAGCAATCAATGACAGGATATGGACCTCACGATTGGACCACCTTTCCCCTGGAACCTTTTTTTTTCCTTGACACTCAGAAATTTCAGAGTATTACAAGAAACAAGATACATCAGCGGTTCATCAGGCTTGTTAAGATCTTTGGTTCTCTTTTCTTTTTCTGGTAAAGTCTAAAATAGGTCATATGCCAATATTAGCAGAAAAAAAAGGAAACTGTAAAACTGCCAACTTCAGCGAATGATGTGCTTGAGTAGAATTTCATACTTCACTTACTACATAATCAGGTGAACAGGCCTTATTTTAATCACATCGTCAATGCTGGCTAAGGTATGGCCTTAAAAAATCTAATAGGTTCTTTTTCCAGCTCTAGCCCCTATGAATTGGCAGTCATGAAATATTTCACAAAGTGCATTTCCAATTCAACACTAGGATAATATTGAAGGTTTTTAGCACGTAGCTTCTATTAATAAATTACAAGAGCTATTCTCTCTCAGCTATTAATGATAGAAATATTATCTTAGATTTATATTACACCTTCCTTCTTGTGTAATTTACACTTTGGCACTTCAGACATACAGGTTCCAATTCTCTCTTGGTGAAATAGCCTTGGGGCAGCTAGGTGGGGCAGATAGAGTCCACCGTCTGAAGTAAGGAAACCTCATCTTCCTGAGTTCAAATCTGGCCTTAGATATTTACTATGGTTATGACCCTGGGCAAGTCACTTAACCCTGTTTGCCTCAGTTTCCTCATCTGTAAAATGAGCTGGAGAAGGAAATGGCAAACCACTCTAGTATGTCTGCCAAGAAAACACCAAATGAGGTCTCCAAGAGTCTGACACAACTGAAAACAACTAAATGATTACAACATAATAGCCTTGAAAACTGATTTCAAAAGTCACCAACTAAAGACAGTAGAGTACTGGATTGGAGGTTGAGACCTGGGTTCTGATTCCAGCTCTGCCTATTGTTAGCTATGTGACCTTGAGCAAACCACTCTACCATTCCTCTTTTGCAAAATGAGGGACTTGTACTAGAAATTACCAAAGAACCTCCCTGCTTTCACTTCCTGGGAGCCTCTGATTGGCTTCTAGCAAATACAATCCATTTCTTCTTCTCCTCAATACTCCAAAACATATTATGGGTCTACTTTAGATTCTTATCCAATCAACGACTGGTTTTTCCTCTATGAGTAATTTGACTTCACTTTGGTCATCTGAGCCTAGGTCTGTGCCTCGTGCTTCTGGCTGGTTTCAAAGTCCTATGTAGGTTTAAGCTATACTAACCTGAAGCATAATAGTATAATATATACATGCAGATAGATATATAGATACTTAGATACAGATACATAGAAATTATATTATTTATATAGATATTATACTATTACATACATTATACATTAATAGTATATATATACTATTAAATACATATGTGCATATTTGTATGTGTTTATACATATTAAATATCTTATCTATACTATATTACATCTTATCTATACCATATTACATATATGCATACAATGCAGACACACATATATACATGTGTGTATGTGTGTATATATGTACATATGTATGTGTATATATATATATAAACACACGTGTATGTGTGTATAGTCTTTGCCACACAGACAACCATATAAAAAATAAAATTAGGATTAAATTTTAACTTTGTCATAGGCAGAAATCTCCTACTCCTTGAGAGTAGGGATTGTTTCTTCTTCGTGGTTATATTCCAGGTACCTGTCACAGAGCCTTGCACAAAGGAGTCCCTTGATAAGTTTCTTGTTGATTTGTGGATCCTATTTCAAGCTGGAATGAGGGAGGACTAAGGGGAGCCAAGAAGAGTGGGGAAAGCAAGAAGCTAAGAGACAGGGAAAGATGATGGAATATATAAGAACCTCAGGTCTTTTTTTTAAAGACCAGCCATCAGAGTTACTCATTAAGTGATGTCGACAGATCAAGCGCAAGAATCCCCCACCCTAAGCCCGTCCCTTGGACACTGGGTAGATGTCCTTCATGGGAGGACAGAGAATGATGTGGCATGGATGAGCTGTAATATCTAATGTTGGACAATTTTCCCAAATAGATGAGATGATGGATCCATGAAATTATTGAAGCAGTTGAGTTGTTTCCTTCTCCTCTGTTGAATATCTGTCTCTCTGGAACACTGTGTGGCCATTGACGGTATGGGAAGTCTTCAAAAGTGCCCTTGGCAATCACCCTGATTTGATAGTCTAGAAAAAGCCATCTTACAGAACCTAGGAAATCAAGGCAAAGCAAGCAGGGAGAGAGATCCTAGTGACCAAGACAGCTCGGGACTAAGCCCCAGAACCTTCTGGTTATTCCCAGAATGAACACCTCAGCCTCTAGAGAGCATCAGCCCAGGGCTTGCAATGGAATGACTGACCTACCTCATAACACCTGCGATTATATAACATTCCATTGGGGTGGAAGACATTCGAGCAGCTACCTTTTCTGTAACAGAACTACAGGGCTGGCCTTCCTCTCAGGGTCCTCCAAAGCCTTGGAAATGTGGGACTTTTTAAATAGTTCAAATAAATTCAGTTAAGAAGTCAGGAGGACCTGGGCTCAAGACCTTCTTCTGATACATACTTGGTTGTGTAACCCTGGGAAAGTAACTTTAAACTTCTCAGGATCTCTGGCAAATTTCTGAGACTTAAAGTGACAGATAAAATCTCCCCTGGTAGAGAAAGTTCCTCAGGGACACCCACACACCGATAAATTACACATCCGGTTAAAAGTAAGTTCAGAGTAGATAAATTAATCCTGATTCGGGAATGAGCTTTGAGGCAATAAATGTTATTTGCTACAAATTACAATGTGCATATTAAGATTACAAAACAGGGCTCCCTTCTTTTTCTCAAAACATGAATGAGTTATTAAACTTGAAAAACATGGAAAACACACCATTTGGCTTCCAGAATACTATGATTTGTGAGATTGGGTGTTTGTCACCCCTAGATACCTGAGATTTTCAGACCTTGGTTCTTGACCTGTCAAATTGAATCTTCCTAAAGCACCAGTCTGACCATATCTCTCTCTTATTCACTCAACTCCAATGGGTCCCTATTGCCTTCAGGATCAAATCAAAAATCCTGCTTGGCTTGTAAAGCCCTTCATGAACTGGCCCCTTCCCCTTTCTCGCTTTCCAGTCTTCTCTACACTGTCCTCTCCACGACATACTCAGCAATCCAGTGACACTGGCTTCCTTGATGATCCTCACACAAGACCTACGATTTCTCCACTCTGAGTGTTTCCATACCTTGCTCTCTCTCTCTCTCTTTCTCTCTCTCTCTCTCTCTCTCTCTCTCTCTCTCTCTCTCTGTATCTCTCTCTCTTTCTGTATCTGGCTTTCTCTATCTCTCTCTCTCTCTATCTATCTATCTTTGCATCGGGGATTCCAGGGCTTCCTTCAATTTTCAGCTAAAGTTTCAACTTTTAAAGAAGACTTCCCAGAACTCCTCAATCTTGTTCTTTGCCAAAGGGACTATACGCAATCTACCAGATAGATCTTGGTTGTATATTGTCTCCTCCTTTAGACTGTGAGTAACTACTGAACGGGTGTTGCCTCAGACAGACTGAGACCTGGGAAAGACCTTAGCTTAAAAAGGCCAGGGTCTCCCACTGCATCTGGGGCCATCAGCAGTCATCTTGCCACTGGACTCAGCTGACTCTGGAGGAGAAAGTGAGGCTGGTGACTTCACACAGCTCTGTCTCACTTAAATCTAATTCACTTGCAAGTCAAGATGTCACCTTCCTGATATCATTGGCAAGGACAAACAACAATCTTTGAGAGAGGGCCCTCTTCAGTCTTTCTTTGTATTCCCAGTGCTTAACATAGTGCCTGGCATATTATAAGTGCTTAATAAATGCTGATTGACTGGACCTTTTGATAGAACAAAGGGGTTTTACTGGAACTGCTTGAGGTTATGGTGTCATCACATGGAAAATATGGGGGCTGGACTAAATGATTTCCAAGGTCTTCTCCAACTCCCGCATTTTCTTATTCAACTAATTCACAGATAATTTTAGAACTTTTTATGATTAATTATACCACACAGCTCCCCCTAATGTCTATCATATCTGCAGTCACTGAATGACTCACATAAGTTTCTGACACTTACTATGATAGGAATTTGTCCCCATTTACTTAGGGTGTCAAACTGAATTTACATTTTAAACCAGCAGGCAATAAATTGTTCTTCTGTGTTGGCTATTTGTAAATCCTCTGCGTATTAAGATTACACAGTCATTTTCTTCATTAATGACAAGGGCTCAGTGGTGAGAAATTATTTTCTCTGATGACTGGAGTATTTTTTCATGTACAAAAATAAGTCCTTTCAAGTGTTATAACTGTAACACTTCATAATTGGCAGGCATTAATTAATGAAAATGTAGTAAAATTCCCATATAATTTTCTATCAAAGCCACATGAATATTAGATGAATTCATCATGATCAGAATGTCAAAAGATATTCTTAAAATGTACAAGAATTATTCAACTCAACAATTATTAAGCACCTACTATGTACAAAGCATTGTTTACAAAGATACAATGGAAACATTTCCTGCCTTCGAGGCATTTACATTTTACTGAGGGATCAAATATATTTCTTTAATTGTGAAGGGGAGATGCCTATTTCTATTGAATAAAGAGAAAAAAATTATTAGGGATAAGAAAGATGTCCTTAATTACATTAATTTTTTAAAAATTCTTTATAGCAAAAAATAATTAAAAGCCAAAGTGGACCAAATACGGGATTTAAGGCCAGAAGACTGAGGTTTAAATTCCTACTCTTATGTAATTCCCACTACTTATGTAAAAATGATTTAATCTCTCTAGGCCTCAGTTTCTTCTTACACAAAATGAGGGGGTGGGAATGGATCACAGTGTACGCATGCATACATTTAAATTGATACAAAGCCATATCCCACAAACCATTTTTCCAGTCTATCACAGCAGTAAAACATTCCATACACAATATAACAACCTGGAGCCTCGCCATCCCAAAACCTCTCTGACTCCCTGCCGCGGTCTTCCCCAAAACAAACTCACAGTATAGCTAAGTCAGCCTGTTCAGTTCTAACAATCATGAGGGCAGCCACTAGCAGCCATTAGCAGGCATAACTTCTCGGCAGTGCGCTCACTCTCTCCCTCTCTCTCTCTCTCTCTCTCTCTCTCTCTCTCTCTCTCAGCATTTCCTGTGACATAACTTCCTTTTCCTGTCAGGAAGCTCCTCCTACCACATGTGACTTAGGCTTCCTGTGACCTAAGCAGGTCACATGGCCTATTAATGGGTAGGAAAGATCTTCAAATCTAAATTGCTACCACAGGCGTCAGGAAGACCTGAGTTCAAATGTGACCTGGGCAAAGTCATTTAACCTTTTTTGCCTCAGTTTCCTCATCTGTAAAATGAACTAGAGGAGAAAATAGCAAACCACTGCAGTATCTTTACTAAGAAAACCCCAAACGGGGTCACAAAGTCAGACAAGCCTAAAAAAAAACTGGACTAAACAACACCATAAATTATTCATAGCTGGAATTTGTATCTATATAACTTCTACTCTTTACTCCTAATTCTGTCCTTTGGGCTTAAACAGAACAAGTCTATCCCTCCTCCACTTGAAAGTAATTCCAAGTTCAGTTACAATCAACAAGCACCTACCAAAGACAAAAAAAAAAAAGCTGCTCCCTTCAAGGAGCTTACATTTTGTTTACAGAAAACAATACATAGGTGGTAGAGCAGATCAAGCACTGGCCCTAGAGTCAGGAAGATCTGAGTTCACATCCCAACTACTCAGACACTCCCTGGCTACATGACCTTGGGCAAGTCACTTAACCTCTACTTTCCTTAATTTCCTTATCTTAGTCCAGTTGGTTGGTTGGTTGATTGCTGTCCTTCATTCTCAAAGAGGACCAAAATGATATCACTGTGCCAGAGTCATGATTCAATGTGTCCGACTGTGGCTGATCAGGCCAATAGGAGCTCAGAATGCTCTAGCACAGGTCTGGCACAAATAGTCTGTGTGAACATTTGGGGTAGGTACTCTAACCTTGTGCATCCTGCATTTCCTTTGAGCTGTTTCAATCCTGCTTTGCTCACAGAGCACAGCACCTTCTCTGATGTGGGCATGCCATTCTGAGCAGTCCTGGGCCAGTGTCTCCCATGTAGTGGAATCGTCTTTGCAGACTTTTTGTACTTTTTTGTGTGTTTCGATCACAGAGTGGGATTCTCACAGTAATCAAGCACTTGGGTAAGCAGACAATTTTTAGGGCACCTTTTCTAGCCCCTTCCTCACACCAAGAGATGAGCAGTGCCATCCTTAAAAGCCTGCTCAGACGTCTACCCAGGGGGCTGCCAAATCCTGCTGAGGCTTCCAGTATGAAATAAAGATCAGAGCAGCATCTACCTCTAAGACAGTTGTGAAGATAATATTTGTAAAGCACTTTGCAAACCTTAAAGCCCTACCCCTGCCCTATACCAATGGCACATATTATTCTATAATTGCTAGTTAATTAAAAAAAAAACTTATAGAAGGTTATGAAGTCACTGGCATGGATGGGTCACACACAGAAGTTCCCTAAATACAGAACTGGGGAGCACATCCATTGCCACAGCCATCATCGTTGCTAGAGATTTGTGTAGATCCCAAACTCAGAGCTGGGGCCCAGAACAAATATTCTTAGTCAACTCAATCTTTAGACACTCAACAGCATCACTTCCTGATACAAGTTAGTGATTCCTATTACTACAGCATCATATATGCTAATGGTTATGGAACTCATGAAGGTTCTTCATTATTCTGAAACAAATAATATTGGCTGGTGCTGTCAACTACTCCATTTGAGGGAAATCACCAATTTCCAACTCAATTAAAATACATGAAATATAATGATAAAATGGAATGAGAAACCCATCACACTCTTCTTGAGTCTTTTCTTCAGGTTAAACATCCCAAGTTCCTTCAAGTCATCCTTATATGAGGCCCTTTGTTATTCTGATTTTCTCCTGAATGTCCTCCAATTTATCAATTTCCCTATTAAACCACAGAGACCAGAACTGAACACTTCGGATGCTATCTGACTAGGGCAAAGTAAAACATTATTATCACATTGGTATTCCTAGGGGCTATGCCTCTCTTAATGCAGCCCAAGATCATTGACTCAGAACTAGAAAGGCCTTTAAGAGCCACAGATTCTAACTCCAAGGTCCAGAGACTGCATTAACTGTTTTGGCCACCATATTATACTGTTAGCTCAAATTGAGCTTGCAACACAAAAATCTTAAGACCTGTTCGAGACAAATGACATTCTTTCTTTCTTTTCAGGCAATGGGGTTAAGTGACTTGCCCAGGGTCACATACCTAGTAAATGTCTGAGGCCACATTTGAACTCAGGTCCTCCTAACTCCAGGGCCAATGCTCTATCCACTAGCTGCCCCCGAGACAAATGGTATTCTAACCATGCCTCACCCAACTGTCCTTGGGAAGCTGAATTTTTTAATCTACTTCTTATATTTTACATTGATTTCTACTGAACTTCATCTGGTTAGATTCAGCCCAACATTCTAACCCATTAAGATCTTTTTGGTAAATTAAATTCTAAAAAATTCCCAAACAAACAAAAAAACTTTTTGATTCTGATTGTCATCATTTGTAATGCCTGCCTCCCCACCCCCCACCCGAGCTTTGTGTCAGCTGCAAATTTGATAAGCATGCCACTTATATCTTTATCCAAGTCATGGAAAGGTTGTGAAGAACAGAATCAATCACTGATCCCTGAAACCCTGAAGCTGTCCACTGGAAACCTCCCATCAAATAGAAGTGATACTTTCAATGACATTGCTCGAGTCTATCCATCTATCCAGTTCTAAATCCACTTAATTGTAATATCTAGCCCACATTGTACCATCATTTCCACAAGAACAATGTGAACTATTTTATCTGTTGTTCTATTTCTCAAGGAGCTGCACTGAAATGTACAAATGTGTGTTTCCTATGTTATAGATTCTTGGAGGATCTGTGAATGTTTGTGTACATGGTTGCAGGACCTATTTCGTGTAAGAATCTCTACTGAGATCTTTCCCCAGGCCACATCTAGGTATAATAGGAAGGGTAAGGACATCTTTATGGAACTTTAACTTGGCATACGTTTACTTAGACTATGCATTCTATTCTGAGGCTATGCAATTCCTCCTTGATTTTTTTTTTCTTATTCCTTATCAACCACCAACTAAAGTCAATCCAAATCTCCAGCCCTGGAAGCATGCATAGAGTGAAGGGAGATAGGAAGGGACATCAATTTTTTTTTTCTTACCATACCAGTGATGGACCCCAGGTCACATTTGGAGAATACTAAATAAGAGAAACTACATAGCAGAATCAAAAGAATGTTAGATCTGAAAGGAAGCTTGGAAATCATTTGGTCCAACAATCACATTTTAATAAAACTGGGTGCCAGAGAGGTTAGATGATGTACCCAGAGTCACCTAGCCAGTTTTTGAAAGATCCAGGACTCTAGGATTAGAACCTGGGTCTCCTGAATCCCAATATAGTATCCTTTCTGCTATACTATGCTCTTTCAGGGTAAGAAACAATGTAGTTGAGTCAAATCCTATTTCAGATATTTGGTAGTTAGGGGAAACTGGGAAAGTCATTTACCTTCTCTGAGACTCAGTTTCCTCATTGGTAAAATGAGGAGATGGGATTCAGGGACCTCTGATATCCCTTGCAGGTCTCAATCTATGATTCTATACCTATATATGTATGTATTTTATATTCATGTATCTATCCATATATTTATTTTTAATTTGTGGGATAAAATAACCTCTTTATAGTATATATATATATACACAATATGTAATATATAATTTATTATATATATTATACATTATATAAATATATATGAATATGTAACAACCTATAATAAACCTATTTATTGGTATAGGAAACTTCTAGTTAAAAAAAAATCTTTCTACCAATGCAAGTCAGCACCTTCTCAACAATTTAGAGACTTAGAAAGTTGCCAAAACACTCACTGGTTAAGTGGCTTGCTAGGTTCTTCCGGCCAGTATGAGTCAGAGATGGGACTGAAACTCAGGTCTTCTTGATTCCAAGGCTAGGTGAATTCAGTACATAATGCTGCATCATAATTAACATACATACAAACAACACACATACATGTATGTATGTATTTCATGTATGTATGTATGCACACACATATACTCATATATACATGCATACACATACACATATGTATGGATGCATATACAAGTATGTGTATATGTGTATATGTGTGTGTGTGTGTGTGTGTGTATATACACACACATAATATAGCCTTATCACCCCTTAGTTTATTCAAATTCTGAATTGCTTTGAATGCATTAAACAGCATATCCTCTAAAGTCATCAGAAAACAAAACCAATAATATCACTTCTTCCTCACTTCTTCATTCCATTTAAGCTATTTCCTTCCTAATTTTCCACCCTTTAGCACGTCTAGAACATTCTTTCTCAAATTTATATAAGCCTTCTGGCCAATCACCTACAAATGTTTAGGGCACTGGGCCTGGAGTCAAGAAGCTCAGAGTTCAAATCCAGACTCAGACACTCCCTAGCCGTGTGACCCAGGGCAAATCATTTAACCTCTGTCTGCCTCAGTTTCCCATAAAATGGGAATGAGATTAGCACCTACTTCTCAGGGCTGTTGTGAGGATCAAATGAGATAATATTCACAAAGCACATGGCGCATAGTAGGCACTTAATAAATGCTTGTTTCCTTCTTTCATTTTAAGTGAAGACCTCAAGTTGTATGCAGCTACAAACTGAAAAATGACCCTTTGTGAAAGCTGATAGACCCAATAGCCACATGATCACAGCATGTGAATACAACTAGCAGGTTTGATATGGATCACATTCAAAGCAAAGAATCTTTGACTTTTCTACAAAGATGATTTTTTGGCTTGCACAACTATCTTTCGGTGGTTCCCATAATTCTCAGAATGAAAATCTGCTTTTAGACCACCAACTGGTAATGTGTAGTAAGAAAAAAAAAAACAGTTTGAAGCAGAATTGGACTTTTTTCAGGTTTTAAATAACATTATAAATGAAATTAATATTTCTTTTCCATTTTTAATGCTAGATGTAGGAATAGAAAATTGTTCATTTCTCTTTTTTTATTATTATGAATTACAGTAACTCTCAGTTTCACTTGTAGAATACTAGATAAGACTAGCTGCTAACATGTCATCCCCACATAGTAAATATGAAGTATTCCCACTTTGGTTCCATTTTTTCAGTGCTAGAGGGCTCAATAGCTTTCTTCAGCACATAAATTTCACCTTAAGAGGTATGCTCAAAACCAATTCACAGAGATCCCACACAGCATCAAAGACTGTAGCGATGAGTACTATTCTGTGATGCTCTAACTATACCTTCCTGTCTTTTCCACGACTTTTTGGGATAATTTTTTTCTCTGCTAGGGACTGCATTGATCATGCTCACTGAAATTTATTTTCATGGAATTCAATTATGTGATTTTTTTTTTCCCTAGGCATGTATAGATTGCATTGTCATTAGCAATTGTTTGTTAAATGAATATCAGACGAATGAATAAGGCATGAAATCACAACTGCATCACCCCAGGAGGCAGACTCAGAGCCAACAGATACAGTTCTCAGGCAGCATCCAATACTACATTACTGGCACTATCCTTTGGTAACTATAAAACTATAAAAATAACAATTCAGTCAGAGAAAAAGGTCAATGGTTGTACCCTCCCTGGGCATTCTGGTACAACCAGTCATATATGGACTGTATCAGAGACCATTCTTTGAAACACAGCAAAAGCTAAGAGGAATATCACTAGCTATGTTCCAATCTTATGGGAAGAAAAACCACTGATATCTTCCTCTCAAATTTTTTAAAAATTTTATTTATTTCATTTTTAATTTATGGGATGAAACAAGCATTTTCATAACATTGTACAAGAAACTACAAATCTATTATGTACAACTTGCTATTCCATATAAATACATAATAAAGTTATCATGCAAATTTATTTTTTTTCTCCTCCCCAAGATAGCTACCATTAGATAAATTATGTGTGTGTATACACATATGTGTGTATGTATATGTAAAATCATTCTATACATACTTCTGCAAGATAAGATGGGCCCTAATAAATACAATTGCATGACCAAGATACACCCACCTAAAGCATGATCACCATTAAAACCACCAGATTTAGGCCCCAAAATTTCTGTGTGGACTTCATCAATCTGTTGTCTCCTCTCAGGTTTCCTTGTCTCTTAAGTGTTCAGGCAGCAAAGTCTTTAAATCAAATCCCACTCGCTATATTTTCCCTCAATAGGAAGGCTATGAAAGCAATAAGATGCCTTAAAGGTCGAGTGGATCATAAGGGAAATTAATGCTGTGTCATTTATGAATAAAAGCAAGCCTTTGTAACAAAGATACCTGCCATCATAATTAAAGTCAACAAGTCTGTTTCATGTTGAAAAGGGCAAATATTCCCTTAGGAACTGAGAGCACAGAAAATAAGACACATATCTTTGCCTCAGTTTCCTCTCTGTAAAATGGAGATAAGCACCTACCTCCTATGATTGTTTTGAGGATCAAATGAGATGAAAATTGCAAAGCACTTAGCACAGTGCCTGGCACGTAGTAAATGCTATATAAATGTTAGATTTATTAATTACTATTATTATATACAGACACTATTTAAAATATATAGAAATGCCAAACTGAAGAAGATAACTGAATTTTAAAACTTGCTTAATTGAGATTATACACTGATATCTTCCTTTTAAATTTCTTTTTAAATTTTTATTTATTTTATTATTAATTTATGGGATATTAATTTATGGGATTTTAAATATTTTAAAGATATTTTCAATAGTATTTATCAAGTATTTACTGATCACTTACTATGTACTTTCCAGATTTTCATGATCAAAGCATGACTTTTGTTGTGCATTTATGGGCATACTGTGCACAAAGATAAATTTGTGCTTTAATAGGCACCTTTCAATCCTCTGACATTCCCTCAAAAAGTTATTAAATTCTTACTGCATGCAATATACAGAGGGAGATACAAAGATATTTAAGATACCCCTGAGAAAAATATGCAACAGGAATGGATCAAAGACAGGAACAGCCATAAGATTTACTTTTACAATTTTACATCAGAAGACAGCTTTGTATAATGGAAAGCACATTAGATCAAGTCAAGTCAACAAGTACTTATTAAGTGTTTATCATGTGCCAGGACCTGTGCTAAACCTTGGGGACAGAAAGAAGGAAAAATTGTCCTCGCCCTCAAGGGTCTCACATTCTAGAAGGTAGCAAACACTTCAACCATTGTGTACCACCAAATATATACAGGGTAAACACTGGATTAGACTATTTGTGTGACCCTTGGTAAAGCACAACCCTCTGGCTCTCATTCTCCTCATTTGTAAAATGAGGGGATTGGATTAAATCACATTTACAGTCTCTGCCACTACTAGTATTCTAGGATTTTTATTTCTCATGGAATTCACACAACATTTACAGCTACTAAAGGTTTTCCAACATCTCTTCTGAAACATTAGCCTCTTTGCTTACTGCATTATGGGAACTGATCATTATTTTTCTCTAAATTTTCATCCCAATAACCACCTAGCCCATTCCACCTCCTGCCACAGGAGGCTTTCCTTCACTTATGGGAAACTAACTGTGTCCACAGACCAAAGATAGCTGCTTTTCTAAACTGGCTTGGACAGTGATAGATGACAACTGATACAGACCAAACATGCTCTGAAGACCATCAAGCAACATCCTGATAGTTTTAGAACCATAATTTGCACACAGTGAGTTAGAGACCAACAATACTATCTACTGCCCCCCTTTTTTTCAGTTACACCCTCCATCTTGCACTTAGATTATGGACCGTGAAGGAAATGTCACCCACTTCAAAGAAGAGCCAACTGTCGTTATTTATACACTTTGAAAAAGGAAATACAACTAGGGTGATGTCACACCACTGATGATATAATCCCAAGGAAAGCTGTAAGTCTGTAGGAGAATAAATCAAGAGATCCATGGCATGGCTAGAAGATTGCAAAAGACTCTCTTTTGCAATATGTCAACATTTCAAAATTTGTAAATATAACCCCTCGCATTCCACCACCAGTCAAAGGATTTTCAATATGACTTCATGGGAAAAGACATAGATTTGGAATCAGAGTACCTGGGTACAAATCCCAATAGTTACTTATTAATCAATTAATTAAGCTTTTATAAAGAGGTTCAGGACTAGGTCATATATGTCTGATAGATGAGGGAAATGCTATATTCACTATCAATGTACACTTCTATGATGTATTTTATAAAGCTTCTAATGATATCTCGATGGCCAAAATTATTCACTATTGCTTCCTGAATCAGTCAACAAGCATGTATTAAGCACCTTATGTATGTCAAGCATTGTGCTAGGCACTGGAAACACAACTATACAGAATTAAACAATCTACTCTCAAGGAGTTTGTTCTAATGTGAAGAGAGAACAGACATAAATATAAGCATGTACGGTATATATATACATACAGAATACATATATGATATATGCATTAGATAATATATATGTGTGTGTATATATACATACATACATATATATAAAAATATACATACACACACATATACATATACATATATATATATATATATAAAGAGAAGAAATTCACCTAAATAAAACCAGAGACAACCAGGTGGCATAGAGGATAGCGGGCTGGATTTGGGATCAGGAAGTCCAAAGTGCTAATCTCACCTGAGTCACTGACAAGCTGTGAGATCCTGGGGAAGTCATTCGATTGCTCTCAGCCTCAATTTCCTAAGAAAATTAATAAAATAGCACTTAACTCACAGAGTTGTTGCAAGAATCAAGGGAGATAAAATATGTAAAATGCTTCACAAACCCAAAGCACTATGTAAATGTTATTATTGTTAATAAATACAATTTATTTGGAAGCAAATATAAGGTAGTTAAATAGAACATAGGGACGGTGGAAATGTATTTAGGGGCAACAAGAAAGATTTTGTGTCAAGGTAGCGTTTGGATTACACCTCTATGGAAGTGAGGGATTCCACAAGGCAGAGGTAAGGAATGAGTGCATTCCAGGCATTGAGGGATGGCCAAGGCCTGCTTGGCGGAGCTGGAGTGTTATGTGAAGAACAGGGATCAGGCAAATTTGGCTGGATGGAAGAGCACACTGAGAGGAGTAATATACAATGAGGCTGGAAGGATAGGCTGGGGTCAGGTTGCAAAGAGCTTTCAAAGCTAAACAAAAAGGAGTTTATATCTGATCCTGAAGATAAAAGAGTTTGCTAAGTTTGAGACAGACATAGTCGGACCCAACCTTTAGGAAGGTGACTTTGGCAGCAGCGCAGGATAGGCTGGAGTGGAGAGATTCTTGAAACATAGAGAATAATTAGGAGGTGACGGCAGTAATCTAGGTGCGAGGTGATGAGGGCCTTGGCTAAGGGATCATAGATTTGGATCTGGAAGGGACCAGAGACCCTCTAGGGCAAACTCTTCATTTTACAGATGAGGAAACTGAGACTAAGTTGTAGGCATGTAATATAAGTTAGATTTAACTAAGATTGAGAAGGGTTATAATAGAGTTGAATGTATTATTAAAGGGTCAATCACCAAAGGTTAACTAATTAATCAATGTAAACCAATAGCCAGATACAATGAAAAGAGCTTAAGTCCTAGAATCGAGAGGCTGGGGTTCAAATTTTGCCTCTGACACAATTTTATGTGTAGTGACTGTGCACAGCCCTCCCTCACTTTAATCCAATTCACTTGCAAGTCATGGCATCACCTTCCTGATGTTGGCCCTGGGCAAGTCATTAGCTCTCTGTACCTCAGTTTCCTCATCTGTAAAACAAAGGATTTGGAATGGATGGTTTCTGGGTCCCTTCCAGCTCTAAATCTACACTCGAGTATCTTCAGATGAATGTATCTATGGTTTTACTGCAAGTCAGTGTTTTTAGTTCTATCCTGCTTAACATTTTATCAACAACTTGTGGAAAAGCAAAAAAGACATGATTGTCACATTTGCAGTGATACAAAACTCATTGGGATAGCTAATATACTTAATGACAATCAGAATTCAGAAAGATCTCAACAAGCTGGATTGGGTCACTAGATGAAAAAGGTGAAATTGATTAGGGATAAATGAAAAATCTGTCTTTAAGCTTAAACAAACAGAAAGGCAGAAAGTCTTGCCTTAACAGCTGTGGAAGAGTGTGTGTGTCTGTGTGTACATGTGAAATAATCTAGAGGTGTTAGCTGGCCCTGAAGCTCAGGGTCATTCAGCAGTGTAAAGGGACGGCCAAGCAATCTTAGGCTGAATTAATGGAGGAATAGTGCTCAGAACAAAGGAGGCAAGGGTTCCTCTGTCCTTTTCACTGGTTCGAATCCTTTAAAAGGGTCATCAAAAAAGGAGACCACTTTCAGAAGACAGTAACCAGGACCAATGTCTAGAATCTGTGCCACATGAAGGACAGTTAAAGGAGCTAGAGATGTTTTTCTTGGGGGAGAAAGGACTTAAGAGTAATGTGATAGCCTTTTTCAAATATTTGAAGACCTGTCATGTGGAAGAGGGATTAGTCTTATTCTATGTAGCTCCAGAGAGCAGAACTAAAACCAAAGAATGGAAATTGGAGGATATCAAATTCCAGCTCAATAGAAAGAAAATCTTTCCAACAATTAGGACTTTCCATAAGTGTAATGGACTGCCTCATAAGGTAGTGACTTCCTCATCACTAGAAGTATCCAAGCATGGTCTAGACAGCCAATTGTGTCAAGGTTGTGGTACAAACTATTCAAGAATGTGGTATAGGATCTCTAAGATTTCTTCCAATTTTAAAGTTTTGAGTTCCACTGCCCGCATTTCCCCAATAATCTAGTGGATATGGCACATTTTAAGAACTTAGCACAAATTCAATAAATGTTTATCACATTAATGTAAAGATATAATTGTTCAAGTTTCAAAGAGATCTTATCTTTAACAGCAAAACTTCATTATGATAAATTTTTACTTTTCTTCACATCTACATAATGCATATCTCTAAGAGATAGAGCCAAGAGCCACAAGATAATGTTTTCTACAGATAATTTTTAAGACTTAGTTCCCTGAAAACTATTATCAAGAAATTTCCCAGTATTTGTGCCACTGCATTCAGGAAGTATTAAAATTAAATTCAGGAAAACTCCATCACCTAAAATTTAAAAGGAGATCTTTTAAGAGAGCTGGTCACTAAAAGATTATAGAAAATTGTATGATTGCAGCATTAAATTTAATAAAAAGTGAAAGAACCCATTAAAATATCAGCCCTCCCATTCTTGTATGAAGTAGAGCTTTGTTGTTCAAGACGGCTTATTCCATCTCTAAGGAATGCAAGTACTTACTGGTAGCATTAGAGATGAAATGAGCTATCAAAAACGCAGTGCTCTGATTCAGTCTGAACTCTGGGGATTTTAATGCCAGACACATCTACCTTCAGCTGGAGGGTATTTGTGGAGAGCTGCCTTGGAAAATGCCCATACTCAGAAAAAAATGCACACGCTTAGCAACTGCGAAAGATGAAAATATAAATCTACTGATCAAGGTTTGGGAGTTGCAAAAAAGGAATACAAGTTTGGCACTTTGAAATCACTCCGGGCATGCAAGCAGGAATAGTTCCAGCAGAACGGGTTCAATTCTACAAGTCTTGCTCAAGCAAAACTTCCTTTGTGCTCAATGGGAATTCTGCCTAAATAAACCCTGAAAGATCAAACCCTATTAAAATATATGTGTGTGTAAAGACACATATATTATTATTATTGCCTCAACTGACTTCTTCACAGTATGTGAACATGGTTTAAAAATGGACTTCCTGTCCTATAATGATGAGGGTAGATTTTTCATTGGTTATTACCAGATACAACTTGTAATTTGTCTACGGAGGTCACTGAAGGAAACATGGGTTCCCCCAAACACAAGTGGCCTATGTTAATGGGAGATGATGCATATGAGAATTCAGTCACAAGACCAGCACTCTGAGGTGATAACATCAGTCCCAGCAATTGACTATTCTAGGAAACCATGATTGTTCATAGCAGTTCATGGAAGAGAAAGATTAGGAAATACTTTGTCTCCTATTTTTTGGTCTCAATCATACAGTTCTCAGACATCAGGGGTATCTGTAAGATACTGATCAGAATCAACATCCAGTAGTGAAAGATGGGGCCTGGAAGACTGATGTCATTTATTCTTTCCTCCACCCATCTCAAACTGACTCTGTGTCCTCATATCTTCCCCATACCCCAGAAGTCATTAAGGAAGTATCTCAGGGGCCCCACTGCAATCAGAGGCTTTGGAATGAGGAGCAGAAGAATTGTAGAGCCAGAAGAGACCTTAGAAGCCATCCAGTGCAAGCTTGAGGAGAACTGCTCTCTTCTAAGCCCCCATCTAGCCAATCTTGTCACGTGCAACCTAGAAGATGCCACAGACATTCTCTATCCTTGCAACTGGATATACAAATGGGATATGACACTGGGGGAAGCAAAAGAATGGATATCTCTGCCGATTGTTTCTCTAACCTCTGCCATCCCTTTGGCTATATGTGGATTAAAGGAGTGGGAGGAAGTCTGATGGAATATAGAGCAAACCATCCCACCAGAACCATCTTAAATTCAAGCCTCCTTATTGTGAAACATCCTGGGAAAAAGTCTATTACACTATCTCTAGCTACTGAGAACTAAGAGAAAGGATCATGGTATTTAGAGCCAGAAGGGACCTCAGAGATCATTTTAGGCCAATTAATCAGCAAGCATTTTATCAAATGCCTACTATGCAAGCACTGTGCTGGGCTCTGGGAACATAAAGATGAAACAGTCTTTGCCCTGAAGGAGCTTAGTTACATATAGAAATATATCCAAACAGTTGGGGGCTGGGCAGGAATTGGATCAGACCTGATATTTCACAGGTCTAGGTAGCCCCAGTAAGGAATTTCATTTACCAATGCAGTATGTACCTTCTCAATAGCTTAGAGTACTAGGGAATTAACTGCCAAGGCAGGGTGGGTTGTGGGGAGGAGGTATTCAGAGGCCAAGTAACTTTTATGGGTAAGAGGGTAGACTTGGATCCAGGTCTTTCTGACTCTGACACCAGCTTTCTATACAGTGATCTCAAACTTAAATAGAAATAGGGGCCACTAAACCAAACACACATACACACACATATATCCTGGCGATATAGTGACACAGAAAATCACATATTTAACATTATCTATGGCCTATTGTATTTTTATTTCTCTTGTTAAATATTTCCCAATTACATTTTAATTGGTTCTGCACCCACTTGGTAGTGCTGCAGGTTGTGTGTCTGTGTGTACATACACACACACACACACACACACACACATATATATATACACACACACACATAGATATACACACATATATATATACATACACATATATATACACATACATATGTATATTATATATGTATATATATATGTATACATATAAAATATAAGAAGATTTCGGGGAGGAGGCTTTAGTAGGTGAGGTTAGTAAGGGAGTAAGAATCAAGACAGGCCTCACGCAGAAGGTAGTAATTGAGCCTAGTTTTTCAGAGAACTAGGAAATTATAAGGAGAAAGGGCGAGACAGCAAAGGCACTGAAACAGAGAAAGAAGGTAAAAGATCATGTATAGGGAACAGAGAATGTTAAAGGAGAATAATGTATGATGAGCCTGGAAAGGTAGATTGGATGCAGGTTGTGAAGGGTTTTGTGCCATTCAAAAATGCCGAGCCAGGCAGGGTACATTGTAATTCTAGAGGTAATAGGGAGTTGATAGAGTTTTTGAGCAAGGAAATGGTATAATCAGATCTGTGCTTTAGGAGTATTACTTAAGCAGTTGTATTGGAAAGGGAAGAGAATCAGGGCAGAGAGACCAATTAGGAGGTGATTGCAGTAATCCAAGACAGTGAATTTGATGTTGACTATTCATGTAGAGAGAAGGGGACTGAAGATAGACCTGTCATAGAGGCAAAATCAACCAGACATTGCAAGCGACTGTGTTGGGGGAAGGGAAGTCAGGGATAATTCCAAGGTTGTGGACTTGGATGACTGGAAGGAAAGTGACAGAAAATGACAGAAATAGGGAAGTTCAGAAGATGAGTTTGGAGAGGAAATATAAGAAGGTCTGTTCTGGACACGTTGAATTGAATATATCTATGATAGATGCAATTTAGTATGTCCAAAAGGAAAAACTCCTCATTGTATAATGCAGTAAAATGAAGTCTAGGGAAGTTAAATAATTTGCTTAAGGTCACACAATTTGCAACTTAGCAGAACAAGGTCCCAGACCTTCTGACTATAAATCGAGTGTCCTTTCCTCTGTTAGTAATCTCCAATTTATCCTGTAGATAGATAGATAGATAGATAGATAGATAGATAGATAGATAGATAGATGGATGGTTAAATGATAGATATTGATACGAATAGAGGTAGGTATCTATCTCTATCTATCTTGTTTATACATAGCTGTTTGCATATTAGACTGAGCTCCTTAAGAACAGATATTGCCATTTGTCTTCCTTTGTATCTCTACCAGTCATCACAGTGCCTGGCACATAGTAGGTCCTTAATAAATATTCATTGACTGGTTGTCTGACTGTTTTTTCTACTGAATAGTCAGAGTTGATAAAATATTCAGACAAAATGTGTGGAATTAAGTAGAATGAAGTTATAATATACATGTAATATATATAGTAACATGGCAGGATGAAAAAGATACTGACTTCTGGGCCAGAGAACTCACGTTAAAATCTTGCCTCTGCTATTTACTATTTGACCCTTGTAAATCACTTACCCACTCTGGGCTTCAGTTTTCTCATCTGTAAAGTGAAAGGATTGGACTATGCCATCTCTAAGTGCTCTTATGACTCTACCACTAACAGCAAAGAAAATACAGAAAAGATACATAAAACATGTTTTGTTTTATGATACCACCTTATCCAACTGTGTTTTACGATTCCCAAAGCTCTTTTACAAATAGCATTCCATACTACTGTGCCATAAGAAATGGGGATGATGCAGATTTCGTAACAACCTGGAAAAACCTACACGACATAATGCTGAGTGAGCGGAGCAGAGCCAGGAGAACGTTGTGCACAGCCACAGATATATGGATTCCGTGAGGACTAACCCTGACATACTGCGCTCTTCTCAGCAACCTAAGGGGCAAGGACAACTCCAGGGGACTCATGATGGAGAATGCTATCTGCATCCAGAGAAAGAACTGTGAAGTTTGAATACAGATCGAGGCGCACTACATGCTCGCCTTTTCTGCTTCTCTTTTGTTTTTGTGCTTGGGTTGTTTTTTTTTTTGGTTCTGTTTCTTCTTTCTCATGATTCATCCCGTTGGTCAAAATTCTTCTCCACAACTTGACTAGTGCATAAATTAATCCAATGCGAAGTTATACAGGACAGTTATATGAGCTTCCATGCCGTCTTGGGGAGGGAGGGGGGAGGGAGGGGAGAAAATCTGGAACTCAAAACTATGTAGAACCATGTGTGGTAAACTAAAAATAAATAAATTAATTAAAAAAATAAATTTATAAATTTAAAAAATAAAAAATAAAAAAAAAAACAAATAGCATTCCATTTGTCCTATGAGAGATAGGCAAGTCAGAAAATATGATTCCCATTTTACAGGTAAGGAAACCAAGGTATAAGGACTTTATGTAATTTGTCTGAAGAATCACCACTGCAAAGTGGTAGAATTTGGGCTTAAACTAGGGTATACTGGAGCCAGCTTGAATCAGCTCCCAGAGCTGAATGTAACATTTTCAGGATGAGCATTTAATACACCTCAGAAATCAGCAAACACTGCAAATCAAGACTTGATCTATTGTTTTGTTGATTGTCTTGGAGTTTACTGGCTAGATTCCTTCCTCCCTTCCTTCCTTCCTTTCTTCCTTCCTCCCTCCCTTCCTTCCTTCCTATTTTGGGCCCTCCAGGCTTAGAGTGAATGTCAATGGTAACTGTTTCTCTTTGCAACAGCAACCCTGAGGGTTTTCCCTCCCAGCTTGATTTTTTTTCTTTTTTTTTCTAATTAAAAGGGCCATCCCTTGACTCACGTCTTAAAGTGGCCTACTCACTGAATGGTCATTACCTCACTCTAAGTGAGTACATGAAAAGGCCTTAGACTAAAAGGGCCAGGGTCTCCCATAGCATCCTGGGCCATCTCTAGTCATCCTGATGAATATCTGGTCACTGGATCCAGATGGCTCTGGAGGAGAAAGTGAGGCTGGTGACCTTGCTGAGCCGTCCCTCACTCAACTCAAAGTCAACTGCAAGTCATGTCATCATTTCCCTGATATCATGGTCGTCTTTGAAAACAAAGGACAAGACTTAAAGTGGCAGAGAAAATGTTAATAATGCAGCTTAAACATAAAAGTACTTTTTTTGGAGAGACAGTTTATTAAACATTTACAAGCACACTGGTAGCTGGAAGTCAGGTCTTTGGACTGCTAGTCCAATACTTCATGCTTTGGACTACACGACCAATCTAATAGGACTTCCAAATAGTCTTACTGTCTACAAGAATTCAGGGAAATTGAAATTCTACTAATAAACGATCTATAGGCTTTAGAAAAACTCTGGCACAAAAAAATTTCTTCAAATAAATGCCATGGATACATGAATAATCTATTATTTTGTCAGCATGAAGGAACTCCTTGTACCTATACAGATTGGAACCTGTCTATCACTTAGTTAGATGGGTCCTGGTGACTTACTTGAGATTCAGATAGCTAAAATAACTTTTCCAGGGTCTTAAAAAGTTATTAAATGTCAAAGTTGGGATTTGAACTCATATCTTCCTGGTTTCAAGGCTTCTACACTTGGCTACCTCTCACAGAGAATGTAAATATTTGTCCATGCCTTCCAGGCACACACAATTCTCCTGAACTACTATGGTTGAACCTAGCCAAGGCATATATATTCCTGTAAGACGGAAGCTAATAAAAAAACAAACGACTAAACTGAAAACCAGAAGGAATTTAGGTTCCAGCCAAAATTCCAAACAATAAGCTGAAGTTAAAACGGGAGAGGGAAAACAAATGAAAGAGAAAGTCCAAGAGCTCAACGTTTTCCTCCACATAAAGGAAACGGATTCCAGCCCAACATAATATCAAAAAGAAGGCACAGAGATTAAGGGGGATATTAGATGGAACAGTTGAATAGAACAGGAGACGTGAAAAGTCCACAGGGCATAGCAAATGAATCAACATACAACCTGGCACATGACATACAGAAACAGGACCCTGGATGCAGTAAAGAGTATACAGGAGATAATCCAAAAAGAATGAACAGTTCGTTCCCTTCCCTTTTCCCAAGCCTTTGTCATTCTTGGTGAGTCAAGTATCAGCAACTGTCCCTTCAGGCAAAAGAAACTACAGCTGGGAAAGCTGGGCTAAGATAAAATTATCCAACTTGCTTGTAATTGGGGTTTTTCCTAACCATTCTATATAATGCTTGGGGACCTATGAACGGAGTTTGCTTTTATAAACGTTAGATGGAATTCCCTCCACTCCCCCTACTCCCGAAAAAGAACTCAACAAAAAAATGCTTTTAGTGGAGTTAAAACGGCATCTCAGCAAAGACAAGACTGGGGATAGGAAGGGTAAGTAATCACCCAAGGGTGCAATAAGCAGGGGATGCAAATACAAATTCTTTGAAAAAAACATAACTTTTTCTAAATACACATACTTTTAATACCAGACAATTTTGTTTTCTGGGGCACAAAGGTATTTTTTTTTATGTCAAGGGAGTGGTGTATTAAAGGGAAAGATTTGAAGTCTTCCATGGGACAATTTTCGAACATTGGACAGTGCAATCTTCAATTTTTTCCCCTTGGATACATAGTCTCTAGTGCCAAATCTGCATGAAACTATGAAAAGCTAACAAGGCTGGAAAAATGAATTTGATACAGTGGAAAGCTAAAAGGATCTGGGTTCAGATTCTACCTCTGATGCTTACTTGCTACCTGTGTGACCTTAAGTAAGTCATTACCTCCTTGAGGTTTTGTCTCCTCATCTACATAATAAAGGAGCTGGATTAGATGGCCTCTGAGGTCCCTCTTATCTCTATCTCTATTTTTTTTTAATAAAAAGATTTGAAACTGCAAATCTAGACCTATTTTTCTTTTTAAATTTTATTTTCATTATGAACCTAATTATCAACAAATATGCACACATCCATATTCACAGAACAAAAATGAGCATTGTTATGAAATTTTTTTTGTTTGTTTGTTTTTTAGTGTCCATTAAATTTAGAAGTAGTAACAAAATTGCCCTGTGCAGTCCCCTTTCTGACCTTATTTTGTTCTATGTATTTTTAATGCCCTGTTTCTGCTCGTTTATTTTCTATTTGCATATCTATTACTATCCATTAGTTTACATTCTCCACCCCCACCCCACCAAATACAAACTTGTAACAAATAAGTATTGTCAAACAAAATAAAACGACCCATTAGTCCTGTCTGAAAGTGCATGACTCACTTTTAGTCTAGGTATTCTTAACCTTTTTTATTTCATGCCCTGCTTAGGCAGTTTGATGAAGCCTACGGACCTCCTCTTTTCTTGGAATAAAGTCTGGTCTTTTTAAACTCATAATTAAAGGAAATGCTAAATTTCAGTTAGAAGTTACTGAAAACTAAATTTTTCCTTCCTATTCAAGTTCATAGACCTCCTGAAATCAATCCAGAGACCTGGAGTTGGTGGGGGGAGGGGGACGGGACTGGGGAATAGGGGAGTGGTTAAGGATTAAGAACCGCTAATTTGGTCCATCATAATCTCATTGCCAAGATTTAAGTTCCACCTTTGGGTATCCTGGTCTTGTGGTTGCCCCCAAAGTACTGTGCTGCCATTGAGAAGTGATGAAAGAGAGGGGAGATAGAGAGTGTGTACATAAATGTTTTGTGTATGTGCATGTGCATAATACTTTTTTTCATGTATAGAAATTTTATTTGCCAAAAAGCACAGAAAGAGTTTGTAGGAGAAAAGCAGCTTGAGACAGCTCTGATGACCAGAGAGAAAATGTCCCTCAGAAAGATGTACTGAGAGGATCTATGGGAAAACAGCTGCAAGGCGCTTACAGAAGGTAAGGACAGAAGACGGCGTTGTTGTCCAACATTTATATAATACTTTCTATGTGCCACACACCATGCTGATCTCTGTACAATTATTCTCTCATTTGGTCCTCACAGCAACCCTGGGAGGCAAATGCTCCTGCCCATTTTACAGATGAGGAAACTGAGGTTAACCAGGGTCACACAGCTAATATTACAATTAGATTTATATATTTTTAGAATTTTAAGGATATAGCTGGGAGACTATAAATCAAAGAACTGTTTGGAGATTATGGGGAAAATGTATGTTGTTATACCACAGTGCCTGGCACATAGTAGGGTATTGATAATTGGTTAATTAATTAATAATTGATTAATTATTATACCTGACAAAATGATAGACTTTGGGCTTTCCAACCTGAGATAGAGATGGATCATTAGTCATGGGGAGGCCTCGATTTTTGGCCTTGAAAGCTGTAGACGAGGAAAGCAAGAGATGAGAAGAATGGGAAGATCCAGGGAGCCACCCGAAGAGAAAAGCATGAAGATGGAGACCATGACCTTTGTTTCCTAGGTGGAAAGGAGAGGAGGATCGGAAGGAGGATCGGTTATCTCTGTCTGAGTTTTCTGAGAAAGCCAACTAACACCAGAGAGCATCTGTGGCTGCTCTTCTCATTGGAGGATATCTCAGCAGCTACTAGAAGTTGTTTGGAGGAAAGCAGAATCAGGATGCTATGTGCAGAGTTGGCTTTTAGGCATTCCATGAAGTTCAGTGCCTTTTTGGCCATAGATGAGATTACTGCCCTTCAGTGCTATCTACAGTCTGAAAGAGGGGAACCTCACGGCTTTTTCTACTGCCCTCTCTGGCTTAAGAGGGAGAATTTGCTTAGAGCATATCCAAAGAGCTTAGCAATTCTCACTGAAACAGCTTAATATGGCTTCAGTGCCTAGCCAATGGAGGGGAAATGGAAAGCTGTAGAATCCTGCTATTAAACTGATACGATATGATACTGTGGCTTTGCTAAAACTACTTAACACTGCTTCAGTGACCCAAGAGTAGGATAGAATTGCTTCAGCCCACCAGAGAGCTGAGAGGCTCCTAAGAAGAGTAAATAATTCCCTAAAACAGTGCAATGTATTCTCCCAACAGAGACCACCAACATCCAGGTCTGCCATCCTGGAAGGCAAATGCCTTAGGTATGATTATTCCTCTTTAGAAGATGAGGAAACAGACTGCAAGAACTTAAGTGATTTTCCCAGAGTCAACAAAAGCAGTTATTATTTCCAGTAGAGATGAACAATCAAGAGTGCATCTAGTGACTGACTGTATAAAGTATTCCTTATTTGGGGGTAATGGGGAAAATATTCTAATTATATTATATTTT